>NW_026705678.1:0-300000 GCF_029867415.1 Vicia villosa | reverse complement strand
CATCCCTATAAAAATATTTCATTTTCCCTTCTTTGATCATTTTTCGCCCTTTCTTCATCTAAACCTTCACTCATATGATCATATGGTTAAGGGTTCTTACAGAAAAAACACACACATATACTCCACAAGTTCTTAATCGTGGTTGCAGGTATGATTCTTCTCTTCATTTACACATTCTATTCTTATAAATGATTATCATATTTTGGGACGTTATAAGGAGTGGGTGTGCACTTTAACATCACAAATTAGGCCTCTATGGACGTGAGGTCCTTGGTGATTTTGATAGTGTATTTGTCAAAAAGTAAAAGAGTGTGAGGTACCTCTAAGCTGGTAGGCGTAACCAGAGGCGTTTGTAATTTTCTAATTGTTATGCTTTCCCACAACATAGAAAGGCCCTATTAGGTGGTGCTTTTGTTTAGGGGGGAGATCAAGCTCACGTGAGGTGAGAAGAGATGTGTTTATGCAATATTTTGTGTAATCTATCATTTGTCCCTCTATCCTCGAGGAATAAAGTATTTATAGAGGCTATTGGGCCTAGTGTTTAGGAAACCCTAAGAGGTGGTAATCGTTTCCCCATGAGTGGGGGAAAAAGTTGATTGCCTATTTCTTAGAGGGGTCATGGCATGACTCAATCCACATAGCTAGGGGGTTAGATAAACGTTTTTATCCACCTCACCCTTTAAGGCGAGTCCCTCATGACACATAAAAGTCGTGCCCAGGGTGACACTTCTTTATACGGGAGCCCACCAAACGACACGTGACGCCATGTTTGGGGGGGGGGGGGCGCTTACACTACACAGTCTCTCAAGCACGAGGACTTGTAAAGGGTGAAGTGTTTTTGAGCTTATTCTCCCATTTGTTTGAACAAGGGGCGAGCTCCTTAGTTCAAAGCGAGTCCCTCAGCTAAGGGCGAGTCCCTCACCTGAAGGTAACTCCTTTAATTATAAGCGAGTCCCTCATATGAAGGAGGCTTCTTTAATTGGAGGCGAGTCCCTCAGTTGAGGGTGAGATATCACCTCCTTTCCATATGTCTCCCGAGTAACCAGAGTGTCAGTTGGGGATGTTAAACGTTAATTATTCAGATGGACACACTTGATTTCATTTAATGTAAGCAATGATGGCTTATTTCGAGACGTTAAGCCTATGTGACACATGTTAGAAACGTACAGATATTTTTCGGAGTTTCTTGGGGGATCCTAAAAGGTTTTTTCAAGCGCATGTGTCTTCAGCTTATAAAGACTTCCCTATTATCACTTTCTTACTTCTTTGCTCATTTCGCTCACACAACTCTTGCAAGCTTCCCTCGATTTTCTATTTGCCCAATTCTCTTACAAGATTTTACGCAACATTCTAAAGTATGAGTAATCAATTTTTTCCCTTTTGTAGAAATTGAGGTTAAGGTTTTAGACAAGGATTTATATTGGGGGTATAGGTTAGTCTAGAGCTATGAGCAGCCAAAGAGAATGAATGACAACAAATGAGGGATGTTCAAGCCTAACTCTTGGCTCACGAAGAGGAACTTTTGGAAAGCCTTGGAAGATATAAGAAATCTTCAAGAACACAATAGGACTTTGAACGATGCAAAATTTCCCTTTGAGAACTTGTTTAAGACAACAGACGGTCTTGTGGATAGACAAGAAGAGGAGGTCAACCAACTCTGACAAGCTCTAGCCAAGTGGTATGGGAAGTACGCCGACCTAATGGATATTGCTAACTGAATAATCGGTGACATTCCAGTACTCTTGAAGAAGGTCGAAAATGTTATCATGGTTTCCAAGACTCCGTTTGATGTTTTGAATTGTCTGTTCGATAGATTGAATTTTGTCGAAACATGTAAACTAATGTTGAGCGAGTTTAGAAGATCTAAGGTTGTAATTGAAAATACAATGCAACCTTCGCTGTAGTTTGATCATTTTGTACTTTTTCTCCACTTTGAACAATGAATAAATGAATGGTTTCTTTCTTATGCGATCCTGTCTCTACCCTTTAATGTTTGCAATAATTGTTTTAAGATTCCTTGAAAATGAAACATAAAACCTTTTTGCATATTGATGACTTCTTGACAAGTGTACTGATAGCATCGCAATAATAAAATAAGACCATATCGACAAGGACTGCTATTTAACAAAATGAAAGTTGTGCAAGTTTAGAAAATAATAATTAGGATTTTTTTCCGAGTTTGTTTGCGAAAAATAAAAGTTGTTCTAGAATAATGAGAAAGCGGTCAGGTTTTGCATAAAATCTCTAATTTCTCTCCCGTTGATGACTAATACATTATGATCGCGACTTTATGAGTCTATCGGGATACTAACTGCAAGCGCACAGTCTAATCGCGTAGTTTTAAAAGATATCGAACCCACAAGGACTGAGGATCAATTTAGTAAGATCTATGTCACTAAGTAAGCTAAAGCTATGATTTCTTTGGTTTTAGAGGGAAACGAGAATTAAATATAGTTTAAGTTAAATAATCAAAAGGGAGACACCAGTATGCAATTAGTCGGACTTCGGGGATTCAATAATTCATTGGAATTATTTTTAAGTATCAAAATATTATTCCGTAGAAACTATTGATTTAAAAACCTTTATCTCACACTCTCGTGTTTGTTGATTCAGATTATATTATCAGATCTAAACGCTTGCTCTCGCTGCCTCATTTAAAATCAGAATATACTTTTTTAAAAGCAAATAGAATCTAATTAACCCTAAAGCGCTCTCGCTGTATTTAGAATTAATGTTTAGTTACCACTATCTGGTTAGAATTTCAAACTCTCATTGACTTGATTTTAACCTTCGTTTGTCTTTTACTCTCGTAACAAAATAGTTTTAATATTAGTTATGAAAACCAAAACTAGAGAAATATTTAACTTGTATTTATGCCAAATTATTACCGAACCCCTTCGATTCTTATGACTCTACATACCGGTATTGGGAAATTAGCTGGACATGCTTTCAAGCACAAATATTAAATAACAATAGACAAATAGAGATTCAATCATGATTATTAAATATAAAAACAATAATTGTATACAATTAGAACCTGGAATTAAATAAAGGAAAATGGAATTCTAAATAATCTTCAAGTGCCAAACAAACTTCAACAGAGCGTAGACGTTGCTTCTTGAAATTACAAATCGAATCAAATAACAAAACCTAAATCTATGATTGCAATAGCCCCCCAATGTAGGAAATTATTGCTTTGAAAGTGATTTGCTGCTTAAGACTAAGAAAAACAAAGGAATGTAAAAACTTGAAACCTCCAGAAGCTGAAAATAATAGAAAGTGACGAGAGAGACTCTCTGTAGGTAACTGCTTCCTTTTATATCATTTGCTGTCAACTTCTCTTCTAAGAATATAGGAGTAATGACGTAATGGAGCTCCCTCATGGAGAATCAGTCTTCTGAAAAAATATAGGAACTCTGAACATGGGGTGAGACCATGTATATTTTAAGTGAGCTGAAACACCTGTGGCGAGCGTAATGCGATGTGTGCCATAGGGCACACACATTGATTCTGTGTCGGGCGTCATGAAGCTGTGCCGGACAACATAGTCTTCTGTCATGAAGTTTTGCTGCTACTTCTGCTACTTTTGCATAAGTGTGATTTTAAGCTCATTTTTCTTTTCATTTCTTCCTCCTCTCATACAGGCTTAGATGAGTATAGTTACTTGAAACACACTAAAAATACCAACATAAAGCAACATAATGAATGAAAATAGTAAATTAATTCATGCTAATCAAGGCTAATATGCGATGTATTTTCATGTTATCGAACTCCCCTACAGTTGAACCTTTGCTTGTCCTCAAGAAAATAATCACTATTAAAAACGAGTTAAACGCAAATACATGACACATCATCAAATTGTACGCGGTTGCGAGATATTTTCATTAGAATAATAAGAGCTTTATTTCAACACTAAGGCTATATTAATGACACTAAACAACTCGCACTTTAAGTGATATTTTGTGTAAGTTATAATTTGTCTCTACTCTGTCCTTAAACTGAGGTATTTATAGAGGCTTTCTTGGGCTTGAAATACAAAGTAAATGGGCGATTACACCCTAGCTTCATGACCAAAAAAATTGTCAAGGGAAGACTTGCTCTTCTTAGAATCATGAAGGAAGTGGTTTCCTCTTTTAATTAACTCTCTTCAGCCAACCATTGCAAGCCACGTCATCACCATGGGCGGACCTATAGTGAGGCAGGGTGTGGCTTTAGCCACACCAGTTTTTTCAATTTTTTTTATATTATATATAATATTTAGATAAATTAAAATTAAGTTAATTTATAAATAAAAAAATACCACAACACACCAATTCACTTTTCTCTCTCTTAATATCTCTACTTTCTTTCTTTCTCTCTCTCTCACACCATAACTTCTTTTTCTCTTATTCTCAAACCCCACCATCTCTCATATTTGTCTCTTGTTCTCATATTTCCTAATCCAAAAATCCATTATTTTCTTCTCCAATTTGTTCACTTGACTTGGTTGCATTTATTTGTGGGTGATTGAAAATCAAAGATAAAGTGGGTATTTCAAATTTCCCTCATTCTTTTCTCCTTTTTGTGTTGAACCCTAAACCCACAATTTATTAAAAATATCAACTTTCTTAATTTCTCATAAATTGTTTTCTTTCTAATCATTTGGATCCATTGTTCTCTTTATAGGATGAAGAAATTTTTTCTGGTACTCTCTAGAGACAAAGCTACTTCTTCGGCTAATGTAGAAGCATCGGAAACTCAATATCCAAGTGAGAGTATCAAAGTTGTTGATTATGAATTGTTGGAAACGGATCCGGGAATTAGGCCTCCAATTTCAAGCTATCATCCCGACATCCAAAATGAGGTAAGGAAAGCTTATTTAAAAATAGGTCGTCATCAACCTCCTCACAATTTCGTTTACCCTTGGTCTATTCAAGGTAAACAAAAATGTCGATTTTGCAAAAATTGGTTTGATTTGTATGATTGGATTGATTATAGTGAATCTAAGGACCTAATGTTTTGTTTTCCATGTTTTTTGTTTAAAAATGTTTCTAAGTATGGGGGGATCATTTTGTGGGAGACGGTTTTGGTGATTGGAAAAATGCTCAAAGGTTGGCTAATCATGCTACTTCTTCCAATAGTCATGTTGATTGTGTGCATATGGGTTATGCTCTCATGAATCCAAATCAAAGTATTAAGGCCTCGTTTGTTAATCAAACTAAGCAAATGAATGCCGAATATCGTGTTCGTGTAAACACATCCCTTGTAACTACTAAGTTTCTTTTGAGGTGTGGAATGCCATTTAGAGGGAGTGACGAGTCTCTTAACTCTTTATTTAAGGGGTCATTTCTTGAGTTGGTGGATACTTTAAAGGAAATCAACCCGGAGATAGCTAGTGTAATTAATTGTGCTCCGGGAAATAACCTTATGACAGCCCCTAAGATTCAAAAGGATCTTGCCGCTGCTTGTGCATGTGAAATAACTCAACAAATTATATGTGATATTGCGGATGATGTGTTTTGTGTTTTGATTGATGATGGTTGAGATTTTGGGATTTACAAATGATTTGAGTGTAGCGTTACAAAAGCCTGATCAAGATCTTTTGAATGCTTTGTCACTTGTCAATGCTACCAAACAAGAATTACAAGAAATGAGGAATGATGGATGGGAAGAGCTTATATCTAAGGTTATGGAAATTTGCAATAAGATTGACATTGATGTGCCTGACATGAATTCATCATATGTACAAGGGAAAAAACATAGGCGACATGCTACAACTTCTAGTGTTTCTAATTTGCATCATTATAAGCATGATTGTTTGTTTAATGTTTTAGATTCGCAGTTGCATGAGCTCAATGCTAGGTTTGATGAAGAGAATACTGAACTTTTAGAATGTGTTTCATGTTTGAGTCCTTCATCGTCATTTGCAGCTTTTAATGTGAAAAAGTTATTAAGGATGGTTGAACTTTATCCAAATGATTTTGTGGATGTGCCGGAAGTGGTGATGCGACATCAACTTCAAAATTATGTTAGAAATGTTCGATGTGACCCAAAATTTGCAAATTTAAAAGGACTTTCAGATCTTTGTGCAAAACTTGTGGAAACAAATAAGTGCAACACATTTGATATGGTTTATAAGCTTCTGAAATTGGCTTTAGTCTTGCCGGTAGCAACTGCAAGTGTGCAACGTGTTTTTTCAGCTATGAAGTTTGTGAAGAGTCAATTATGTAACAAAATGAGTGATTAGTGGTTAAATGACCGTCTTGTAACTTTTATAGAAAAAGATGTTCTTGGAACAATTAACAATGATGTTATTTTAGCTCATTTTTAAGAAATGAATGATAGACGATTTTCATTGTAATGTATTGCATTAAACAATATTATTATTCATTTTTAATGTGATTTAGTTTGTACTTTCGTTTATATTTAGCCACACCAATATATATTGTCTGGATCCGTCCCTGGTCATCACTCACGTTTATTGGACGAGTGGACAACGAGAACCCAATCCAGACGACCTCGTGACCACGTTTGGGCAATCATATGGCCCATTCAGATGACCTCTAACTTTGCAAGGTAACTTGCTCCTCGCGATTGCGCCCAACCTTCCTTCTTTTCCATGAACTTACAATATATAATAATAATAATAATAATAATAATAATAATAATAATAATGGACATCTACGGACAAAAATCTCTTGATTGCTCTTGGTTGCTGCACACTGTTCTCACATTATGCACTATTTTTCTCTGCTTTTGCACCATTCTGTAGAATACGACAGCACCATTGTGAGTGGGAGTATACGTGAACAAAATCATTACTCTATTTTCTTTTTTTCTTTTAGGCCAAATCATTACTCTATTTTGTATATAATATCTCTCTAATTTGGGTTGTCTCTGTTAGGAAATTAATTAATACAATTATTAGCGACACTTTTCATCATAAGAGCAAAAGGTGTTATTAGAGCCTGCGCAATAAATTCCGAGACCACGTTTTAATTTAAAAAATAGATTTTAAATTAAAAAATAAATAATTATAATAAATTCAATTTTATTGTTTTGATTTTTAGCCAATCTTATTTTTTAAAAAGAAAAAAAATGCAATGACAATTTATTTATTTTTTACTAATGAGAGACATGCATCACAATAAATTTCATTTATATTTTTAAAATACTGAAATATATACATGATTTCGGCCTTAGCACATTTTTCACGGTTGAATTTAATCATAAGACAATCCGCATTAAGTTCTGGATCTCACGATTGCAATTTTAAATGCTCACACTATATAAAACTGAACACACGCTATTTCAAGTATTCTCTTATTCATACGTTCATATTTCATATTACTTTCTCACTCATTCAAATTTGAGTATTAAAATGTTAACCTTACGTATTAATTTTCGCTCCGCGGTATCATATGCTTCTTCCGTTGCACCCAAACTTCATTGGCTCCACTTCGGAAAATAGTTAGAGAAATAATATAAGTAGGGTATGATCCTATACCACACACTAAGTCAAGCCATATTTGACAATAATATGAATTTGTATGATTTCCCATGTAAAGGCATATAGTGTTTTTTAGGGTTAATACCAACTAGTCATGGAGTTTGACGTTTGGGATAGTGAGAGAGCATGGTTTCAAATTTGTTATCATCAATGAATTAAATGACTCCAACATTATATGCATTGAAAAACTTATGGCTCATATACCGTCTAATAAAGTCCTCATAATAAGACACAAGCTAGCAAACGAAGTTCTATTTGCTGGTTTTAGAGAGAGACCTTTACATATATACGTTGGACATTTGAGTTCTTGCGATTTATAGATTACCTATACAAGAGGTAATCTTGTTTTGGAGTTTTCTATACCAAAATGGTGGGTTGAAGAGTATACTTTTTTGTTCTAAATTAATATGTAGTATATCAATGTGGTACGTACATGCATGTTAATTATGTGTATGAAGAATGGTTTATTTTTAGATGTATGATAGGGTTTGAGGATGTCAAGTGTTAATCAATGTCGTCCTTTCCATGGATTTTTTGAAACATGTAAGATCAATCTCATGTGTTGCTACAGCAGTGTACGTTTTATGAAGTTTCGGAGAAACTTCCTAGATGATACTATTGTATGTAGTGTTGGATAGTTGAAGGAAGTGTGGTTGACAACAACGAGTTAATAATTTAGGATCACAGAAGACTTTGACATCACATTTTCATTAACGCGGTTAAAGGTATCCAGGTTATTCTTTTTTATTGAGAAAGATGATAATCAAAGTATATTAAGAATTTCTAACTAACTAGTAGAGCATTTGAATAAGGAAAAATATTTTTTTTAGAGAATTTAAAATAATTGGACTAAAATGTATTGTTTCAATCAAGGAATATAGAGAATTGTTAAAATGTTGATAATCTATAAAATATTTTGTTGAAGTTAAATTTAAGTAAGTTTAGATGATACATAAAAATGAGGAATTTGAAATTACTCTTTCACACTATACAATGTGAATTTCAAATTGATTATTATCAATCTTTTAAACTTTACAAATTAGTCTCAATATATTTTTTTTAATATTTCAAAAGTATTTAAAAATAAATAGAGTTTAATTGAATAATTTGAATTTCTTTAAATTCTAAATTCTCAAGGGGGAGCTTCGTCTTAGAATATTTAGTTTTTTTTCGACTTCAGGCTGTCACTCACCAACTTCATTTTTCTTTTTCGTATTTTTCAATATAATTTTGCATATCGTTATTTTTCACCTTCAAGCTCTCTCTCTCTCTCTCTTTCTCTCTCTCTCTCTCTCTCTCTCTCTCTCTCTCTCTCTCTCTCTCTCTCTCTCTCTCTCTCTCTCTCTCTCTCTCTCTCTCTCTCTCTCTCTCTCTCTCTCATTTTTCTATGAAAAAATTCACCCATCATGACCTCTTAGTAGAACACTTCATAACAAGTAGGTCTCCATCATCTTGCCAACCTATTGACAAGCCAACTTCTCAGCCGCTTGAATATCTACACGAAATTTAAAACATTGTTTAACAAAGTCGAGATCGTCAATAATTTTATCCCACAGGGAGGCCATGACATGATCCAAGGAATAGTTTGATGAAAGAACCAATTGTCGGACCCAAAGGTTTCCTCGCCACCGACACCTCTTCCATTATCCTTTTACTTCTTCTTTACCAACAAAGACTTCAATACTCTAGATATGAATGAGAGGACAATACTGATTGGTTTCTCCGGGATCAGCTTGGACTCAATGACTTCAAATTTCCTCTTAGGTTTCCTTATCATAATCCTAATAAGATTGACCTTCTTGCCAACATTGACTTCTCGAGCTTTCTTCTCCTTCGAATTTTCAAGGCATGCCTTCCTCTATGTATATGGCATATGCATCATCCTCTCTCTATATTAACAAATTTCACCAAGTCAATATAAAAATACTTAAGGAGGGAAAAAAATAAATTATAAATCACACTTTCGTAAAATTCATCAAGACCCACAACTTCACTTTCTTTCTCTATCAGATACCTAATGCTTATAATAACGATTTTTTTAAAGGGCCGACCTCGTCTTTCTTTGACTCGCTAATCCTCTTGTAATCGAATTCAATAATGGACACAAGGTTTCCCTTTCAATGAAGTGGGAACCTATAGCTACTGCCATTATCGAAAATTGCCTATGTATAATTGTTATCACCATGTTCTTGAAAAACATCTCTTTTTCGAATTATTATAGTTGGAACAACACAAACTAAAAGGTCATATGTTTAAGAGATATCCAACCCCCTTGTTCACGGTTTTAGTCTAGTAGAAAGAGAAGAACATGCCCACATACAACATGAATCCTAGACGTTTGCATAAAATTTCAAACCCCATCATGAAAGCCCAATTATTTTGATGGAATTGGGAGGGTGCGACATAGATGATCCTTAAAATATCTGACTCGAAAGGCATGAAAGGAACCTTCAACCCCAAATTTAATAACACACATGTATATATAGGGAAGGTTTCACCCATACACGCCCTCTCACCACCCAAGCAAGACTCCAAGGTACCGTCTTCATCATGAACAACGAAGGAGATAAATATCCACTCTATAAACTCTCTAACAATATTCTGTGACAAACACATAACCAAAGCTCACCATGTTGTCACATAAATAATCTAAGCTTGTATTAACTGACTTCATCCCTAACTTGATGTTCTTCTCGTCGGGCCTCAGAAAAAGATACCAAAACAATATCACTATCCCTATTCAAATCATTATTGAAAATACTAATACTTACACTTGATAATTGGCTCTCAAATAAATATCTCTCAAGAACATCCTAATCAATACTATTCTCTGTTTGTGTTGAGTTATTGACACATTGGTTTCACAACTGATTTATCTCTTCATGATTTCAAGATTTGATCTCATCTAAATTTTTGTCACAATCCCTAATTAAAACCATTGGTAGTCGAGAATGAACTTAAAAAATAAAAGGGAAAATACATGTGAACTTCTAATGTATGTGAGAATGAATTTGCTATAAATATTGTAGAAGGTTGAGGAAAAATGGTAAAAGTCTTGGACATGGATGACTTGAATATATAGTAGCAAAAACCCTTGAAACTTATGACAAATGTCCAAACGAATTAGGTTTTTGTGCCAGTTCTTCATGTCTTATCAGTGAGGACACGAATAGGCCATGTCAAGCCATGCCTTCGAAGGGTAAAGTTTGGACTACGATAAAATTTTTAAGATTTTAGTCTGGCCTAAGGCCTATTATAGGTTTTTTTGGCCTGGTCTGACCTTTTTAAAAGTCTGGTCTGACCTAAAAACCTATTTAAAAGCCCGTTTCACGTTAAGATTTTCAAATAGTTTATTTTACCTTTTTTTTACATAGACAACAATGCCTTTTATATACTATTTAGCCTATTTTCTAATAAGTATACATGTATAGGCCAACCTATAAGGCTTAATTGACTTTTTTAATAGCTTAAGCATGAAAAATTTAATTAAATAAACTTTTAAAAAGCATAAGCCTAGCCTTTTAATTAGATAGGATAAATCAGACCAGGCCTAAATAAGCCATATTATAGGCTCCTATATGCTGACATGACCTATTCCTATTCCTAATTTGGACTAGCATCAAAGCACACGAGACACCAAATATCTAGATCAAACATCTTTATTAAAACACTCGGTTTGACTAAGGTTGTGTGATGAGGAATACTAATAGTCTCCAATATGAAACCTTTGAGTAAGAGAAAAGTGAAGCATTTTCATCAAACAATCACATTTGGTTTGACACTAGAACACCAACCATCGTACCCATCAATGTTGTATTGTAATTATGAAAGGTTGTGCCCTCAACCACTTTTTCCTTAAAGGCTTCGTGCTTGAGAGGATGTGGAACACCATAAATATCGTAGCCCAAGGCTCACATTTTATGATCTTAGCCTAGCATGCTACAACAACATAAGATTAGCTACCTTAAGTAAGAAGCACCTATGTGATCATGTGCTTGACACTTGAGTGAGATAGACACATGATGACGCTTTCTCTAAAAGAGGCCACCTGCCACAATCCCTGATGGAGCCGGTTCAAGTTGGCTGAATAAGTGAAAAAAACGTGAGTGCATTGTACATTTTATTAGGTCTAAAAGGCTTGATATACCTCCTTATATGGTCAAATCGGATCTTCACATATACAAAATTAGGGGTGTGCAAAATATCCGGCTGTGATGTCTAAATCCATAACCAAATCTAAACCACTTTTCAATCTTCGGATATAATTGAATGGTTATTAACCGGTTTAGTTATTAATGGATTGGTTATCCATTCATATAATCCGAATATAATTAAATGGTCATTAACCAGTTAAATTATTTTAGATTCGATTATAATCTGGTTATTATCCAAATCTAAATATTTTAATTGTCAAAATAATTTACTTTTTTTGAAAAAAAAAATTCGAAATTTTTTTTTTCAAAACTGGATTTTTTTAAAAAACCGGTTTTATAATCATAACCAAATTTATAACCGGTTATATAATCAATTTTAATTAAAATATGGTTATGATTATAAATCCAAACCATTTAAATGATTACGGTTTGATTTTTTAAAATAACCAACCATATACGCCCTGTACAAAATACCAATTATAGACCTATTACTTGGTGTATCATTGGAATGATCCCTATTATTGTACTCAGTACAAGTACAATCTTGAATGAAGAAAATTTAATATGTGTGTTATGTTGTGATATAATATTTTTTTATTGGTTTGGATGATATTCATAAGCTTCCCTATTTGTTCTTGTTAATCTGAATATTTTTCTCAATTATAGTGGGCTCTCGACTCAATTAATGTTATATTATCGTAGTTGGTCTAAAAGCACAAAAATGATAATATCGTCTTTAATAAGATGATAAAGTTGAATAATTGATGATCAAAATAAGTTTCATTCCTTATGGATTCAGGATAATTTTTTTGAAAAAGTTTGCCTAATTTTAAAAATAAATTTATGTTGTTTATCATCTTTTATTTGAGTTACTCTTACTATCTCTTCTCAATGGTCTTATTTTAAAATTGTAATGGATAGAGTATATTTTTGTTATATATTTTCAATTTACAACTAAAAGAATTTCAACTGGATCAAATTCAGGACCTGTTTATTTTACTTAAAAAATATTTTTTTACGTATTTTTAAAAATAATTTTTGTAAAATGATTTTCTAAAATATTAAAAGTTTTTTCAATTAATTTTTTTATAAAAGATTATTTTAATATCCTATAACATAAATTTATATTATTAAAGGTTAAAATATAGTTAAAATTACACTTTTTTAAAAAATGAATCTCAAAATTATTTTTTATGAGAATTTATTTAAAATAGCCTAAAATTTAAATAATATTTTAAAAATTTGATATCCAAAAAAAATAATAACATAATAATAAAAATACATAAAATAATATTTTAATGATAATTATTTAAAGCAATTTTTTATTGGGAAAGAATGAGTTTCTTGAGATGAATGTAACGGCTAGTTTCTGCCGGTAACAGCTAGTTCTTTATTCTGACCATCTCCTATCTTCCATCTTCTTCCCCTGCCCCATCTTTCTCCTCCCCCGTGGATGCTTCCTTCCTTTTCCCTGAAGCGAACTTGACGGTCTCTAATCAACCAAAACCTTTAATTGAGAAGAAAGATGCAACCCCTAAATCTTTTGCTAATGTGATTTTCAATAGTGTCTACGACATACCACTGAGCCAATTCCCCCAGTTTGTATCAAAGGTGATAGACTTGCCATTACAATACCCGAAGAAGAGTATAAGCTTGGAATTGAGGTGTGTTGGTGAATCTGGATATGACTAGGGATCTTAGTTATAAGATTTTGGTGGAAAGAATAGGTTTTGCTTTCTTTGTTGATTTAGAATACGAGAAACTACATGAGTTTTGCTCTCATTGCTCTTGCATTGGCCACTCAGTAAACAACGCAAAAGGAAGGAGGTTGTCAAAGATCTGAGTCGTTCCAACAAAGATCGATTAAAAACTCCTATGAATTCTTCGGAAGCTGACAAAACTGTAATTGCTCCAGTTATTAATGAATTGAATGATAACCCGGAGTTGAATGTGAATTTAGTTGGAGAGACCTCTGGTCCCCATTAGGAAGGGACTCAAAGGGAGGACAATACCAAAGAAGGACCAAAAGAAGACAATACCAACAATCATGTTAATTCAAATGAAGGAACCAACTCTGACAGTGAGTATGTAGATGCTACACAAATTGTAGAATTTGTGTCTGAAACACAAATTGATCCAGCTCACAAGGCACAAGTTACAAATTTCTTAAATGAATCCTGAGACAACATGGCTGAAAATAAAAGGAATGATGATAATGGAGTGGACCTGTTTCCTGATAAAGACTTCTAGCTTGTCTTCAACAAGAAGAGGAAAAACAAGAAAGCTTCCTCAATAAGCACAATCAAAACTAGACCAAGGTCTAGTCAAAATAACTTGACCTTATGAACTGCCGCTTTTGGAATATTAGAGGGGTGACCAACAAGGAATCAAGACTGGTAATTAAAAATCCGATTCTCAAAAACTCCACTGAGTTTATGTTCATTGCTGAACCTTGGATGAGTTAGGATGATTTCCCTCAACAATGGTTTTCTAGGTTTGATCTTAAGATGTTTGCTGTTAACAATAAAGATAATCTCATTCCTAACCTTTGGTGCTTTTGCAAATCGAACTATAATCCTGATATTATCCTAATTAATGATCAACATATTTCCTTCACTATAAATTTGCATGATTCTGTTTTTGGCTTTTCAATCATTTATGCATCTACCAACTATTTGCTTAGGAGACATCTTTGGCATGCTTTAGGTAATATTCCCCCTAACATCCCCTGGTCCTTTATGGGCGATTTTAATGCTATTACTAATGCTGCTGAATATAGAGGCAGCCATGTTCCAGCTAAAATCCCTATGCAGGACTTCCTGAATTGGACTGATAGTAATAATCTTATCCATATCCCTAATTTAGGTAATGTCTTCACTTGGTGCAATGGCAGAAAAGGTAGACTTAGAACTGAAAAAATGTTGGATATGGCCATATGTAATATGGCCTTGATGGACTCTAGATACTCTGTAGTTTGTAGCACTCTCACTAAAGCCAAGTCTGATCACTACCCGATTCTTATTTCTATAAAGTTGATAAACTTAGTTTACAAAAGTCAATTCAAGTTTCATAAAATGTGGACAATGAATGTTAACAGTGAGAGATTAGTTAGGGAAACTTGGAAGGTGAAGTACTATGGCTGCCCTTTGTACATTCTTGATCAAAAGCTTAAGCTTCTCAAGAGTAGGCTTAAAGTGTGGAAATAAAGATGTTTTTGGTAATGTGCAAAGTAAAACAGTTCAGGCTGATAGTAACTTAAATTCTATCCAAAAAGAGATTGAGGAAAATGGCTATTCTGATATTTTGCAAGAGAAAGAAATAAAAGCTCAGCATGAGCTTGATATGGCTCTTAACATGGATGAGGAATTATGGAAAGAGAAGTCCAGGCTCAATTGGCATCTGCAAGGTGATAGGAATACTAAGTTATTTCACACATTTGCTAAAATTAAAATAAAAAATAACCTTATTTCATGTTTGATTATTAATGGTAGCTTGGAATATGATCAGCTTAAGCTTGAATCTCATATGATCAGCTTATTCAAAGAGTGATCCCTAAGATAGTGAATGAAGAAACTAATGACATGCTTTCTAGAATTCCCAGCTCTGATGAGATTTATAATGCGGTTACCAATCTGAACATAGACTTTTCTCCTGGGCCTGATGGGTTTGGGGCTTTTTTCTTTGTGCACTTTTGGGATATAATTAAAATAGATGTTATCAATGCTATTTCTCAATTCTTCTTGCAGGGTTGGATCCTGCTTAATTTCAATGCTAGTAAAGTAGTTTTGATTCCTAAAAGTCAGGAGGCTAATTGTAACACTCCATTTATTTTCATAATTTAATTTAATTAATTTAAATGAATTATGGGGAATTATTTGGAATTATGGAAGATTATGAGGAATTAAGCAATTGGGCTTGAGTTGTGGTTAGTAAGGAAGGGGGTGCATTGGTAGGCCCTATTACTAATTAAAATAATTTTATTTCATTTTTAATAAAATAGAAGGAGTTGTGGAATAGAGAAGGTTACAGCATTTTGGAAAAGAGTCTGAACGTGAAAAGGGAAGGGGAGCGGAGAAGTGCGACAAGAGGAAGAGCGAAGAATCAACCTTCAGGTAAGGGGGGACTCTTCCGTTTATCTTCTATTATGGGGTTATAGGTAGTATGATAGAATTGATCATGTTAATCGTACCATTTGAGTTATGCTTAGGTTGTAAAAATGTTAGGTTTTGGGAGAATTGATTGGTAATGATTGTGTTGATCATGTATGGTGTTAATTGGATGATTTAAATGTATTATGATGTGTTAAAATCTGTGTTTGTTTCACCGTATGCAAAATCTGGTTGGAGTGGGATTGGTTTGGTAATGACTTGGTGAAGGAAGGGCAAAATCGCAGGCTGTTTTCTACGATTCGGAGTTCTGGAAATCGCCAGTTGGCGCCGCGTCCAGTAGTTGGCGCCGCGAACTGCTTGGCAGAAAGCCAGGAAGTTTGGTTGTGTTCAGTACGCGCCTCGAACCTTCGTTTGCGCCGCGAAGGCGTAGTTCCTATTCGTTCCACGCCGCGAACTGTGTGTGGCGCCGCGTGCTGTTGGTTGTTTGCGACAGGCCGTTTTGAAAAGTTTAAAGAGGTGTAACATTTGAACCGTAAGCCGGATTTTGGTGCCGTTTCGAGTATAGTGAAGCTAATCAAATAATTTACATAATAAAATGATGTTGTGGTTGTAACCGGTGTTTGTTATACAAGTATGGTCGGTATAAAATATGTGTTTTACTATGGTTGAGGAATAACATGATTGTGTGTGGATATTACTATTGTAATTGATGGTTATGACAATTGGTCGATTTATGTGGATGATGAGCATGTTATGGTTGATGCATGCATTCATAATCATTATGTGGCTGGTCCTTGACGATGGTGGATCAGTGGTAGCTAATTCCCATTGTGTGGAATTAGTGAGTGGGTGTTACCGTATCCTTGACGATGGTGGGTCGGTGAGTTGGGTTATCCTAGATTTTGGTACCACATGCATGTGGTTGCATTGCATTAGGCTGTTTGTGCTATTATAACATGAATGGAAGTTTGTCCAATGTTATAATATGTGTTGATTGGTTGTTTGCTTACTGATTGTATGGTTTGAATCTGATCGTAACTGTGATTGGGTGAATGGCATGTGAAACGATATTTTATTATCTATATCTTATAACATTAGTTAAATGTGAATGAGACTCACCCTTACCGTTGTTATTTTTCAGATTGAGGAGTAGCTCTTGTACTTGGTGAGGATTAGCTCGTCAAGTAGTTCGTTAGAGTCAGTTGGGTCTGTGTCATGCTCTGGTCGTGTAACACTGGGGACGTTGTTTAGAGTTATTTGTGGAACTCTTTTATTTCAGTATTTTATTATGGTGGTGTTTTAAGCCTATGACTTTGGATGTTGCATTGTTCAGATGTTAAATATATTTCTGCTGTGTTGACATGATGATCTGAATGATATTTGAGTTTGACGTTCCTTTTATGGCATGACATGAGTATTATTTTAATTATATGGAAGTTGTAATGCCCTTTTCATGTTTTACTCTGATTATTGTTTAATATTATGCGGGGTATTAGAAGGGTGTTACACTAATAGCTTAGACCAGTTTAGGCCAATTGCTATGGCCAATTTTAAGTATAAGATCATTTCCAAAATTCTAGCAGACAGGTTAGCTTTTATCCTTCCTTCTCTTATTTCATCTGAGCAAAATGGTTTAATAGCTGGTAGAAACATCAAAGAGGGCATTTGCCATAATTTTGAAGTCATTAACTTATTAGGTAATAGAAGCTATAATGGTAATGTAGCTCTAAAAATTGAAATAGCCAAAGCTTTTGACACTTTAAACTGGAACTTTATCATTGAAACCTTGACCTGTTTTGGCTTTAGTACTAAATTTTGTCATTGGATTCATGGTATCCTTACTTCTGCATCTCTATTTATTGGTCTTAATGGTAAAGCTATTGGCTATTTCAACTGTACTAATGGGGTGAGACAAGGAGACCCTCTCTCTCCCCTTCTTTTCAGTATTGCTGAGGATGTCCTTAGTAGAGGTATTTTTGACCTTGTCAAGAATAACAGGCTGAATCTCATTCATGCCAACAGACATTGCCTTGTGCCCTTTCACACTTTGTTTGCAGATGACATTATGGTGTTTTGCAGGGGAGACAATAAATCCCTCAATGCTGTTTCAGGTCTCCTTAAGGAATATGCCCAAAACTATGGCTAGATTTGTAACAGTGCCAAATATATCATTTACGCTGGGGGGGTCTCTCCTTGGAGAGGCATAATAGTCTTGCTGAGATTATTGGTTTCACTAAGGCTACCCCTTCTTTTGTCTACCTGGGATTTCCCTTTTTTATTGGAAAACCTAAAGCAATCCATTTTCTTTCTATTGCAGGCAAAATCAAAATAAAACTTGCTACTTGGAAAGCTAAGCTCTTAACTATGGCTGGAAGGGTGCTTTTGGTAAAGTTAGTGATCCAAAGTATGATGATTCACAATATTACCATATATGATTGGCCTTCTAGCATTATCAAAAGCATTTATTCTTGGACTAGGAACTTTATTTGGAGTGGTAACGTGGATCAGAAGAAGCTGGTAATAGTCTCTTGGAAGAATTTTTGTAAGAAGACTTCAGAAGGAGGGCTTGGTATCATTGATTTAAAGAATTACAATAAAGCTACAAATCTCTGTTTGTGCTGGCAGTTTCTCAATAAAGATAATGATTGGTCTAAGGTTCTAGCTGCAAGGGTGTTTAGAAATGGCAAGATGATTAAGTATTCCATTAAATCCTCCTTATGGAAAGGATTCAAAGAGCAATACAATCTGGTCATGGAAAACACTGTTTGGATTATTGGAAATGGAAAAAAAAGTAAACTTCTGGTTGGATGACTGGACAGGTGGAAATCTTGCTTGCAAATTCAATATTCCTGGGAAATTTCATCCCACCCTCACTTCCAAGGTGGCTGAGTATTGGGAGAACAACCAATGGTCCCTCCATGATAACCTGCTGCTTGCTAGGCCTGATTTACTTGCTGCAATTTCTAATTACACTATCTCAGATCTGGACAAGGAATACATGCTAGTTTGGAAGAATTTGGAGAATGACATTCTTACTAACAAGCAAGCCTACAGTCTTTTGACTCATTCTGGCTCTGTCAAGGCTTTTTCCTTCCCTTGGGACATTGATGCTGCTCCAACTCACTCTTTGTTATGTTGGAGGCTTCTTCATAACAAAGTTCCAACAGATAAGAACTTAAAAATTAGAGGTTTCTCCTTTCCATCCAAATGCTCCCTCTGCTGCAACCAAACTGAGACTTCTACTCACTTATTTTTTGATTGTCAATTTGCTAGTAACATATGGACCTGGTTCATTGTTCTCCTATCTTGCCCGATTCCCATAAATTCTTTTAATGATTGCATTCATATTCTGGATAGGCCTTGGAATCCTCAAGCTAAGGCAGTGATTAAAGCTAGCATGGTTTATGCCTTGTATCTTATCTGGCAAGCTCGTAATGTGTTGCGGTTTGAGAACAAGCATACTCACTGGAAATCACTTGTTAGTGACATAATGGCTAGAGCTAAATTGGTGGGTAGCTTAACTAAGAAGAAAGTCGATGATTGCATGCTCAACTTCTCGCTCCTTAAAAGTTTTGACATTAATATTCACCCCCGTGAGGCCTTATCGTTGATTGACGTTATCTGGTGCCCCCGTTCTTTGGGTGGATTAAGTGTAACGTAGACGTGGTGGCTGCCGGGTCTTTAGCTGCCTGCGGAGGAATTTTTAGAGACTTTCAGGCTAATCATATTATGAGTTTCAGTGCGTATCTTGGTGAAGGCTCTCCGGTTACGGCTGAATTCCTTGATGTGATCATTGTGATTGAAAAAGCTAATCAGATGAAGTGGAACAAACTGTGGATAGAAACAGACTGTAAATTGGTGGTGAAGGCTTTCTCAAATGTCAACTTGGTGCCTTGGAAAATCCATTCTCGCTGGCTTATATGTTGGGCTTACACTCTTATCATTGATTTTAGGATCACTCACATTTTCCGTGAAGCCAATTTTTATGCGGGTTTTCTGGCTAATATCGGCTTTAAGAGCAAATCTTTTTCTTGGTTTCGTTATGTGCATAAGGATATCACCGAGGATTACTTGTTAGACAAGAATGGAACCCCTAGGCTTAGGCTTTGTGCTTAAAAGGTTTTGGCTTGGTCCCCTTCTTGTGTTTTTTGTATTCCTTTCTTGTTTTAATATTATCTTCTTCATTTAAAAAAAAATTGAAACTTTTTGTAAATCTTTATAATTTTTTAAGCAAAACATATTTAAAATAATAAAAATATTAAAATAAAGAACCTATATTTTCAAAATAATCACTATTTTTAAATTTGCGACTCACTCCAATCTAAAGAAAGGTTAGTTCTCATATTAAATTTGTTATTTACATAATTCTAAATGATATAAACCTTGGGATTTTCCATTATTTCTCTTCAGTTATCTCCCTCACAAATTTATCTCTATTTCTCTCTAACATTTTTTCTCTTTCTTTTCTTATATATTGTTTTCTATTATTATTGAAGATGATCCAATGTGGTGTCTTAGAGTGTTTACTGTTATTATTATGAAATAAAAGAAAATATGTCCTTTTCCATTATATAATTATGTTAAGTGGAAGTATATACACGACATTGACATAAGGGTTATCAAAATTAGCTTTTGTTATTCAAAGAAAAATCTGCTTATGTCAGAGTCCTTCTCATATTAATGAATATTCTCTTTTTGCAATAGGGAAACTATAATTTTCTTATATTTTCAAAATTTAATTTCATAGCTAATATATATGAACAGTTTTTAATTGTCTCTTAGAATAAAAGTTTAATTTTGTATCTTACATTAAAGTTAGAAATAGTAATGACACAAAATTAAAACTCACACATACATTGGGCAATTCCATTATTTTCACTCATATTGAAAATTTTCAAATCTTACGTTGATTGTACTATCTCCCTTTTAAATTTAAATATTTTATGAAAGAAATTTGTCATAATTAATAAATCATTTATAAAATCAATAAAATATAAAAAAAAAAATTTTAATAACTCTTATCTCTTTTTATATATATATATATATATATATATATATATATATATATATATATATATATATATATATATATATATATATATATATATATATATATATATATATGAGGACGACTCAAGTGAGAACACTTGGTTATTATGAGAAATGAGAACAATGAATCACGACCATTAAATTTTGATTTGTTGATTTTAATGAACTGGATTGGTTTATCTTTCTATGTTGATTTAAAATAAATATTAAGGATCATATAAACAAAAACCAATTCAGCCCATTAAAATCAACAAATCAAAATTTAATGGTCGTGATTCATTGTTCTCATTTCTCCAAGAGTAAGTTATTATAACTTACTCCACATCTTGACCATTTATTCTTTTCAATATAATGGTTAAAAATAATAAATAATTAAATGTGGAGAGAAAACTAATTAGATATTGGTAGCATGAACGATACGAAAATGGTGAAGTGAAGAAGTTTGACCAAATTGCATATATAAAATAGAAATTCACCATTTAAAAAAAGTTTACTAATTAGATATTAGTAGTATGAAAATTAGGTTCTAAGTTAAAATAAGAGTTAATACCTATTTTCGCCCCTGCCATATGGGGTTGGTTTGAAAAATCCCCCTGCCAAAAAAAAAGTTGCAAGAATTTCCCCAACATTTGAAGATTCTCTCGTTTTAAACCTTGTAAAATATTTGTTTTTAAAACCAACCTTGCCATTTGATGATTCCGTCATTTTGAACCCTATAATCTTGTAGATTATGTCATTTTAAACCCTCTGGAATATGACGGGCAAGGTTGGTTTTACTAAAAAAAATAATTTATAGGGTTCAAAATGATAGAGTCCTTCAAGTGGCAAGGTTAGTTTCAAAAACAAATATTTTACAAGGTTTAAAACGAGAGAATCTTCAAATTTTAGGGGAATCTTGCAACTTTTTTTTGGCAGGTGGATTTTTCGAACCAACCTCATATGACAGGGGTGAAAATAGGTATTAACCCTTAAAATAATGATCCACAAAAAATTTTGATAAGGCTTGATCGCTTCAAAAAAATAAATATTATGGTGATAGTGACTCATACAACCGCACAGATAAATTCGTTCATATCTTTCATTTGATAAGACTTGATCACTTCAAAAAAAATTAAATATTATGGTGCTAGTGACCTGCACAGATAAATTTATTTAATGTTGTATAACAAAATAAAAACATAAAGGGACCCGTGGAGAAAGAAAAAAAGAGAAAATTTTAAATTTCAAAATAAAGATTTTGCTTTTTAAATAAAGGTTATTGTTAATTAAAATAAAATAGACATTGTATTGATAATGACCCGTAAGATTAAACATTTTATTACCATAAAAATTCAATTATATTAAATAAACATACAAAATAAAAATAAAAAAGGGACCAATGGAGAAAGAAAGAAAAAAAATTAATTCAAAATAAAGATTTCAAGTAAAAACCGCAGAAAACGGATATTTAGCTCAAATATGCAGGAAAACAAAGTATTTTTAATAGTGTTTTGGTTCATTTTTATTAGTTGAGAATTAATAAAATAAAAATATATTTTGAATATCACCGTTTATTTTTCACGAATTTGGTTTATTTTTCACAAGGGCATATGAACTATTGTTGAAACCAGCTTTACTGCTTCCCTTAAAAGTTTCCCAATCAAAACAACATAGTGAAGATATTTTAAAGATATCAAAATAGAGAAGAGAGGAAAATTTTTAAAAAATCAGGTTCCATGGCTTGGGATATAGAATTGGTAGTATATTAATCAAGATAGTTTCATTTTTTAGTAAATCAAAACTTGGAAGAGAAGAAAATTGGAAATTTGTGATATGGAATGGATTCAATGATGTCTTTTGTCAATACATTTTTTTTTTTTATAAATCAAAACAATAGAATATGATTTAGAATCACGTTCTATCAATTCAAATAAGGGATAAAGATACATTACCCTCTGCCATATACTCGAGATTCGGGTTACCCCCCTATAATATTATTTTTTTGGATTACCCCCTTGAAATATGAAAAGTTCTATGTTTTTGTCCCCTATTACCCCTCCTGTAAAATTGTTTTTTTGATTTACCCCCCCTGGTTTTTTACTGTTTTTTACACGCTTAGGGGGTATCCTAAAATTATAGGGGGATAATCCAAAAAATAAATAAATTATAGGGGAGTAACCCGAATCTCGCCTATATGGCCGGGGGTAACGTATGTTTATCCCTTCAAATAACATCTAAATTAAACACAAAATTAAGTATCCCATCAAAAGTAAAAAAATTTCAAGACCTAGTAAAATGTGTTTGAAGTAGATATAACCAAAAAATGTAAATCTAGGAATGATCTTTTTAACAATCTTTGCTTTAACATGTGCTGACAGAAATTTCTTAAATTTATCACTAAATATAAATATAGACCAAAAAGTAAAGCTGATAAGTTTAAGTATCTTAGACCTATCTCTAAAGTTACACTTCGTCTTTCATTTTCCAAACATTTTCAACCAAAGTTCTTCATTTGCTTCACGACCTTAAAAAGTTTCATTACATGCTCCATCCAAAACCACTATGCCAGATTATGTCTTCATCAGAGCTAGCCCTGCACACGAAAGTTCAGAACAAAGCAAACATATTCACTTAATCAGACAGAAAACACATAGCAGTACAATTCAAAATCTACGTGCCATGACATCTTTCTCAAAATGCAATAAAAAGACATAATGAAGTCTGAACCAAAGTAGCCCTGCATACATCTAATAAATTACAAGCATGGCAGATCACAAAGGCTATCACCATTCACTATAAGTATGTTTTAAATACCTTTCGAGAGTTATTTAACAAATAGAATTAAGGAACTAATGGTTAGCTGCTGCAATAGTTAGTGATAGGTCTTGGGTTTAACTCTCATGAGACCAAATTTGTATGGAATAGGAGGAAAACACATTTCTCATTGAATCCACTATTTTATTTTAGTTCTCTACCAAACTACATACCTTCATAATTTCAAAACCAAGCATTATCGTGAGTAGGATTTTACGGTCTAACTATTACGATATGACTCTAACTATTATGTGCTTGCTTTGTCGTGAGTAGGATTTTGTGGTCTTGGAAGTTGGGCTAAACCTGCATCCGACATTATTATAATATTGTTAGAAAACGATAAACAGAAAAATAAGAGGCTTTGGCTTTAAATTAGTAGAACATGAAAAGTTAATGACATAAAATGTGTCAAAATTCAACATCTGAGAATGAAAACGAAAAGCACCAAGACCACATTCACATCAAATGACAGTTACAGAAAGGAACAAAATATCTAATATCAATGTGGATGATGATGATGATAGAATAGTCACATCATCTAATATCCTGTAGCAGACTCGCCACTAACCACAATGATCTTATTCCCAATGACAGCAGCAACATGCTATTCATATATCACAACAAGCAAACAAACAAACAGAGATACAAACATTAACATTAATACACTTGAGAATTGATTCAGCCATAACTAACTATCTAACTGTCAATACAATCGAATAATTATAAAAAAATGACGGGAAAAAGATTGTGAGAAATATATACATTGAATCTAGGAGTAGGCTTATCCCCAGAAATCGACAATAATACCCAATTCTCAGACCCGTCAGAGGTTTATCCATTGTAAATGTTTAATCAAAGTGAACTTTGTTGATTTCACTTATGCCCTGCCCTGCAATAGTTTGACACACAAAGTGAACCTCATTGATTCACAGACATTCACAAATCCACATTAGAGTTGCTTAACTCAATTTTGTTGGATTCTATATCATGCTACATGGTAAACATTTTTTGACAGGGTAAATATTTTTAAAGATAATCTATTTGAAATTTTAAATAAAGTGAAAGGCTGACGTATAATGTAGTTTTGTCAAAAATAAATGAGCAGCAACAATAACTAAAAAAAATACAAATAATATTCAACATTCATACCATGTTCCTTACCAACTGTAATAGCAGCAAGTCAGGAAGAATACTTGGCCAAGAAATATGTTAACTGAAAAAGTATTAGCAACATTAACAAATAAGGAAAGTGACATTCTACAAGAGATTGAATGTAACTGTGGTGTCAGCATAATCCGAGGTATCGGTGCTACATCGATTACAACATTGGGTTTATATTACCAGTGAGATCATTCATAGTTGATCAAGCCCAAACAAACCAAAGTAATTGAAATTGAATTAACAGCTAATTATAGCTAAGCAATAGAAAAGATACAAAAGAACCATTTGTCGGGAAGCCGAAAATTAGGAGAAATTGTATTCTCTCAAAGAGGCGTAAAACTCATGTTGTCGGCTAGTGCAACAATTCCAATTGGCAAAACTGAATGTGGTTCATAACCAAAAACTGCATCAAGAGCATACCATTGTTAATCTTAATGAGGTTCTAACGAAAAAACATGCAAACCAGAACAACATAAAAACTAAAATGAATGTAAAATCGAGTACAAACATACCTTGAGTTTATGATGCAACAAAAATAATGGTAAAGTGTCATTGGGTTTTTTTCACCTCTTCTTCTTACTTTCTTAAAAAAATGCAAATCAAAACAATATAAATCAAAGACATAAACCACAAGCGATGAAACACCTGGAAATTGGAGAAGTGGTTATGAAGACGCTCAACAAAATAGGGGCGGTGCGGAGAAAGGGTGGTGCATCAATCTGAAGTCACCGGCGGGGGCTTGTTACGGATCTGCAAAGGGATGAAGATGAGCAGAGAAAGAGATAGAGAGAGTAGTTTAAGGTTCACATATCTGAAACATATTGGACCAAAGGGTGTTATGGAGGGAAAGTAGACTAAATCAAGTTGGACCAATGGGAATGTAACACTTGTTGAAAAAGGTAAAAATTTTGTGTTGTATTTAGTTGATTACGAAAATACCTTTTTTTACTTTGTAAATGTAATTTGTGCAAGGGACAAATTAGTCAGTTTGAATAATGGGTTAGTAAATGTTAGATTAAATAAAAAAGTAGATTCTTTTCTTTATTTTTGGAAGCGTGCTTTTTTTATTTATTTAAAGAGTAAAAGGGTTACTGCACAATTAGTAACCTATCATATAGTATAAGTGAAAAGCCGTATTTAGCTTTTATATTTTTTAATGAAAACTTCTAGCTACATAAAATGAGTTCTCTAATTATAGAGCACATCTTTAATTATTTGTTTAAAAAGTTCAAATTCTTACCACTTATTATATTAATCTATTGTTGGCAATATATTTGCTTTAGTAATTGTTTGTTTGCAATGTTTAATTAATATTTAGCAAAGTATTTAGCAAAAGTTCAATATTTGGCAAAGTATTTAGCTTTAATTATTTGTTTAAAAATTTTATACTATGTGTAGTTTTGGAAAAATATGAGTGCGAAAATGTTATCAACCTTATTTAAATTTAGTAATTA
This sequence comes from Vicia villosa, assembly GCF_029867415.1. Classification (NCBI taxonomy): domain Eukaryota; kingdom Viridiplantae; phylum Streptophyta; class Magnoliopsida; order Fabales; family Fabaceae; genus Vicia; species Vicia villosa. Next base: position 273,791 of record NW_026705678.1, on the reverse strand, counting down.
TTTGCATTTAATTAATCCTTTTTTAATAGTAGTTAAAAACCGTTCACATAAAATTAGTGGAAAATAATTTTGATACAATTATATTAAATAAAAAATTGGTCCAAAACTCAAAATTAATAACAAAGTCTAAACATTCAATTAGTGAAGTTGAAATTTGTAGAATTGATAATTGAAAAAATTGTAGTTTTAAAAATAAAGAAAAATACAAAAGAAAGTGATGCATTAGATACAAAGAAGGGGAGAAGGTTTAAGAGTAGGTGATTTTACCGGTTGACTAGAGCCTGATAATGGGTTAATAACTTCGAGCACAATGTTGTTGATGAGAAGGAAGGGTGTACCTGCAAGGAACTCTGACGAACAAGTAAGTAGGAGCACATATATGTTTTAGAGTTTCAAGGGTTTGAAATTGTGTTACCTGACTCTTTCTAGTGAGCGGGTTTATATAATGTCCCAAGCGCTTGGCCATTAGTCCATATTTAGGCTGGATTGAGGATCCAGGCCCAAAATATACCAGGAATCTAGGCGTAAAACTAGGAATCTTAGAAGACTGCCCGTAACTAGCCGTGAGGCGGGCAAAAATGCTTTTCTGGGCAACAATGGTGCTCGATGAGCGAGCATTTGTCCCCGACGGAGAGGGCAGGAGGCCTGGCCGAGGGCAGCGGTGGTTCGTTGGCTCTCTGGCCAGGTGAGGATAAGTCCCCGATAGAGGGGCAGGAGGCCTGGCCGAGGGCAGCAGTGGTTCACTGGCCCTCTGCCCAGGTGAGCATCTGTCCCCAATAGATGGGCTTGAGGCTTGGCTGAGGACAACGTTGGTCTGCTGGGCCTCTGTCCAGGTGAGGATATGTCTCCGACGGAGGGGAAGGAGGAAAAGCACCTCCCTTTGTCCTCAACTGGTTGGGCCAAGACTATTGGACCGTTCTGAATGCAGAAGCGGATTGGACAATGTTTAGCCATTGGACCACTCTAGAACAGTAAGGATGGCAAAAACACCCATATCCATGGGTATCCAAGGTAAAATTCGTCACGGATACGCGTTGGATGGCTTAATGGGTATCCACGGGTAAAATAAATAGATATTTAGGTACACGTTTCTTTACGGGCACATATACGGATTTGATGGTATCCGTATCCGCATGTATCTGTATCCTATAATAATTAGTAAAGTTACTTAAATATTAGTTTATGTTATGAAATTAACATAAGCAATATAATATAAGAGTAGAGATGAATGAGAAGAGAAATAGAAGAGAGAAATAATATCATATTGTTCTCGTTATCAGTGTAGATTGCAAGTACAATACGAGTCATATTTATAGGACACATGTAATAAATAAAAATTAATATAAGATCTCCTAATTGATGGACATCCATAATCATAACATTTATAACACTTCCCCTTGGATGTTCATAAAGAATATGCCTTGTTAAAACCTTACTAGAAAAAACTCAGTGGAAAAAATTCTAGTGAAGGAAAAGAGTACTACATTCTTTGTGAAGGAACTAACTCTTTACTAATCAATACAAATTATTACAAATAAGAAAGAAAATTATAGGGAGACAATAATTCATTATTCATAACAGTCCTCCTTAGATGTTTGTTCAAGATATACGTCGTTAAAATTTTGCTAGAAAAAATCCAGTGGAAAAAAATCAAATGATAAATGAAAGTAATTTATTAGTGATAAATTTTTTTTAAAACATATATTAAAAAATTGATTTAAAATTTATAAAAAAATAAATGAAAGTAATTTATTAGTGATAAAATTTATTTTGCCTTGTATATAAATTGTATATTTCGACAAAAAATATAATGTTAAAAAATTGAAATGTGAAAAGATGAATTTAATAATATTATATATGTCTCCAGTTTTATGTCAATATGAAGACTTATTCTGTTATAAAGACTTATTTATATATATTTTTAACATATATTAATATAAATAAATTATTCCTATTTATAAATTCATAATTTTTAAAATAATAAATGAATAAATATATAAAAAACAAACCCATAAATACTAAAATCTATAATTTTTTAAACAAAAAAAATACAAATTGCTGAAAATTAAAAGACAACAATATCCTAAAATTGTAGATACGTGTCACAATGTGAAATCTAGAGTGAAAAGATATTTATGTATATATATATATATATATATATATATATATATATATATATATATATATATATATATATATATATATATATATATATATATATATATATATATATATATATATATATATATAAAAATAAAAATACAACTTTTTTATTTAAATTAGATTGTTTGAGACTAGAATCGTGAACGGGATTATTTTTTTTTTATAGTATTTTAAGTATTCTAAAATTTACTTAGAGTTTCTACGCAAGAATATCCAGGATAATTTAGTCTTTTATCGAATTTGTGCAAGATTGACAAAAACTTGAATGTAGTGAAAAGTGTTTGGAATTTTTGGTGAAGAGGATGTATATTTTTGTTATATTTTTCTGAATCCGAAATGCTCAATTTATAGACCAAACTGATATTGTTTCATAAAGTTGCGATCCTTGATAAAACACACGAACAACACTTTTGTTAAATGTTGCACTGTTACACCTACAACAACATTTTTAAAATGTTGCACTAACATTTTTTAAAGATCATACTGTTTCATATTTGACCGCAATTCACGAAGTATTGTCTATTTTGATTCAAAATACAAACAATCTACCGCAACACGTCACGAATTGTTGTCTATTTTCAAATTTAAAATACAAACTTCACATGTATCTTTTTCTTGTCATTTTTTAACATATTTATAGTAATAAATCATTATTAAATATTTATAATTATATATATATATATATATATATATATATATATATATATATATATATATATATATATATATATATATATATATATATATATATTTTTTTTTTTGTTTATGGTATGCGACAGTATTCAAATTTTAACGAATGAGTGTGAGTGAGTGGATACGGGTGGTTCATAATTAGTAAGTCCCTATCACTCTCACAAAGGCACTTTTTTTTATGAGTCAGCATCAATTCTGTCCTTTTCATATGACTTTCCCTCCCACTTAGGGCACCGCCCACTACACTGTAGTTTGTAGTTCCTCGTTCAATCTCTCTTTCTATGCTCATTTTAATTTTCCCCATTATTTTAGATAAAAACTTTTTTAAATGGATCTTCAATCTTGCAACTAAAGTTATATTTACTGTTGTTTATGTGTTTTACTTTTAAATGATAGCTATTTTATAATAATGAGATATATTTATGTGTCAGTATGAATATGGACAGCACAACAAAACACTTGCCAATAATAAATTATAACATGATGATTTACACAAAATATATTCCTTTTTATAAGAAAAAAAATAAATAAAGTACGAGATAAAAGAAAAGGCTATATTAAATAGGGATAAAATAAATTGAATCAATTTAAATTTGTCTCAGTTTAACTCGATTCGATAAGAATTAGTTCAGTTCGAATCTTGTCTCGAATTTAATATAAACTATTTTTAAGTTTAAATTACACTCATTTTAAATGCACAAACAATTCGATTTTAATCATTAGATCAAATTAATTTGGTTCAACTCATTTACTTTAAAGAATTAATTTATTATTTTTAAATCTAAAGTAAATGCTACAAATTTTAAAACTTAGGTAAATGTAACAAGAATTAAAAAGAATATATTATTTTCCTAAAATGCAGTTATAATTTATAAGTGAAAATTATGTGTTCTTTTAAAAACTAATGGTATTTTTTTAAAATATTTAATTTAATAATTATAAAGTTAATGTCCATACATTAATATTTTTGAAATGATAAATTTAAAGTATATATATATATATATATATATATATATATATATATATATATATATATATATATATATATATATATATATATATATATATATATAATGTTGATTCATAAACTTAGCTAATTAAACTTTATAATTTAACTCATTCAATTAATCAACTTAGTTTTTAGTTTATATTTATGAGATTCATGAATTAAATTTAACAATTTCATTATTAAATTAAATTTTAAATTATGTTCTAGTTGATTTGGTTTATTAGCCGCCTTAATATTAAATAATTTGTTTCAAAGATAGATTTATTTTATTTTATTTTATTATTATGAAATGATCATGATATTAATCAAATTAATTTGTTTTCAGTTCCTTATCTAAATTATGCACCACCAATTAATTTCAATAATTGTCCAGACCAGACCAGACCTGAGGCTTGTTTTCAGTTGCTGGACAATATCAAAATAATACAACAAGATCATTATAAAATAGACAATCAAATCAACAGAAAAATTCAACCCTCATTTACTTTTATTCTCCAAAATTCAATTAATAAAAAAAGTGGATAAGCACAAGTCATGTGGAAAAAATAAGTTGATTGGAACAAGTGTATGATAATCCATAATAATGGGATTACGTAGAATCCTCTTTGAAAGAAATGGACATTTGCATTTTGGATTGAAAGAAATGAAACCATTTACAACCAAATGTCATATAAACAAACAAAATCCTTATCACACAGGAACCACCAAACCAAACAAGCCCTTTTTAGGCCAGCAAATTGTTTTGTCCACTCCCTTCTTTCAACAGCTATTTTGTATGATGGCCATTCGTTTTTTGTTTCCACAAGCCTCTAGTTTGTTGAATGTCTATTTTGTCCTTTTCTCTCCACTTGAATTACTTGTTTGTATGCACGTATATATGACATTTGCCAAACATCATAATTCCCTACTGTTATTACAAAATTGTACAGTACCATATTACCTATGACATTTGCCAAACTTAATCATAGCACGTATATTTTCAATATAATATATTTTATAGTGTCGTTTTGCATTCTCCTAGACATTCAAAGATTTCTATAAGGTGTTAATTGATTCATGTTATGTAGGTACTTAGTCTGGTGGTAACTTCCTCCTCGTTGAACACGTTAGGGGTGTAATATTTGAAATTGTAATATTTGAAATTGCAAGACTAAGAATTAGAAGTCCTTACTATATTATTACATTTTGGGTTATTTGACTACCTCGAGAGAAGTAGACAATTTTATCAAGTTACTTTGTAGTTTGTGAATAGTTCTGAACAAGATGGTGTGGATCATGAAGGAGATTTGTTATTTTTTGTGGATCATGAAGGAGATTTGTTATTTTTTTTAATAAGTAATGGTATTAATCACAAACAAGAATATAAACACATCTTTACTCCTTTAAGCAAGAAAGAGGTAAAATATTTCAATAGTGAAAGTTACAGCCGAAGAAGAAACGTTAACTGTTCTAAACTATTTCCAAGAACTAAGAATAATAGCACTATAACATTCATCAAAGTTAAAAACATAACCTTTGAACAATATAGTGTTTCTCATGACCCATAAGTTCCACAAAACAGCAAGCCAAATGATCCCAACAGTTAATCTTTCGTCTTTTGCCTTAATTTTAGAAAATTTCTTTACCCACCTCCCTATGGGGGTTACCCCAGCGAAATCCCAAAAGTACCCCTGCTTCGGAGATGCATCTCCGAAGTTATTTTTTTAAAAAGATTTTTCATACATTTCGGAAATGAATCTCCGAAAACACCAAAAAAGTGGTGTTTTCGGAGATGCATTTCTGAAGTTAAAAAAAATTCAAAACCGTGAATATTTCGGAAGTTCATTTCCGAAAAATATTCCTGCATATACAATTTTCCCTCCTTCACTATTTCATCATTTTTTTCTCCAAAACTTCTCCAAACCCTCTCCAAAACTCAATCAATCTCCATCCATTTTTCATCTCAAAATCAAGTTTCAAACCGTTGATCACGTTAAAGGGAGCATAGAAAGCTACAATTTGAGGCAAACATCTCTCATTTCATCCCCTATTTCACTACATTGATTCAACAAATTTATGCTGAAACCTGTCATTACCTAACAAATTTCGGAAATGAACTTCCGAAATATGCCCTGGCAGTTAAAAAAAACAGTTTTGGCCAATTTTGCTACTTTTTGCATATGTTAGGTATGGTGCATCCGGACAACATTGTGCAAGACGATGACGCAGTAGTTCCGGAAGTTGTCAACGTTAATAACGATCCGGTTATCGACGTTAACTCTATGATCAATGCGGTTGATGTTCGGCAACAATTTACAAATGATCGGAGCTTCGGTAGTCGCGAACATTTGATTGATTGGGTTCAGAACGAAGCTAGTAAACTTGGATTTGGAATTGTTATTTTAAGGTCCGACAATGGAAATAGTAGGCGGAAAGCTTTCGTTGTTTTGAATTGCGAACATGGTGGGAGTTATGCACAATCAAACCGGGTGCTAAAACACGAAGACACGGGATCGAGAAAGTGCGGGTGTCCGTTTAAGTTGCGCGCGACTCGAAGGGTTGATGACTTGTGGCGTTTAACCGTAATTTGTGGAATTCATAATCATGCCTTGGATGCCAAGTTACACGGACATCCAATGGCGTGTCGTTTGTCCCGCGAAGAGAAGAATGTGATTTCGGATTTAACGATAGTCAAAGTGGTGCCTCGCAACATACTTGCCGGTTTGAAGCGTAAAAAACCGGAGAGAGTTTCAAATATCAAGCAAGTTTACAATGAACGACACAATCTCAAAGTTTTAAAAATGGGTCCTCGCTCGGAAATGCAACAACTTTTGAAACTATTAGGCGATAACAAATATGTGTCAAGCTTCCGAACGTCCGAGGACAAAGTTACGGTGCGTGATATTTTTTAGACTCATCCCGAAAGTATCAAATTATTCAACACATTTCCAACCGTTTTTGTCATGGATTCGACGTACAAGACAAACAAATATAGACTTCCTCTTCTAGAGATAGTTGGTGTCACCTCGACGGACAAGACTTATTCGGTCGGGTTTTCTTTTTTGGAGTGTGAAAAAGAAGAAAACTTTACATGGGCTTTGGGAATATGCAAGTCTTTGTTAGTTGATCAAAAGGTTATGCCAGACGTCATTGTCACTGACCGGGACAATGCTTTGATGAATGCAATTGATACCGTCTTCCCGACATCGACCGCGTTACTTTGTCGGTATCACATAACTTGCAACGTGAAAAGTAAGTTGAAACCCGCGGTTGGGACAAAAGATAGGCCGGATGAAAACGGTAAAGTTATCAAAGCCGGTGTTGTGGTTGATAGGATAATGGCGGAATGGAGGGAAATTTTAGATGCATACTCCGAAGAGGTGTATACCGAGAAATTGGTACACTTTAGGTCTTTGTGTGGTTCCATTAAGACTTTTTGTCATTACGTCGAATCCACCATTCTTGACAAAGTCAGAGAAAAAGTCGTGTGCGCTTGGACAAATCGAGTTAGACATCTTGGTTGCACCACGACTAACCGAGTTGAATCCGCACATGCGGTCTTCAAGAGGTGGTTGGGTGATAGCAAGGGAGATTTGTGTCGGGGATGGGACACCGTGAACCAAATGCTTGAAAATCAACACAATGAAATTCAAACATCGTTCGGTCGGAGCAAGACGGTTATGGAACACCGGTATAAGGGCCAAATTTTATTCTCCCAATTGATTTACAAGATATCCCGATCGGGTTTGAATTTTTTGTTTCATTAAGCGAAGCGGTCGGAGACCACGGGGCCGGATAGTTCTTTATGTGGGTGTACCATTAGAAAGACATACGAACTTCCATGTGCTCGTATACTTTCAAAAAAGAAGAAGTTGAATTCACCAATACGCATGGATGAGGTAGCCGACCATTGGAAGAAGCTTCGTTTTGATGATTTTGACCCGCCGAAAGAAAATGACTCCAAAATCACCATCTCCGACGAGTTGGAAGTGATAATGGAGAAGTTTGCTAAAGTAGATGACACAATGAAAATGCACATAAAAGAACAATTGCGAAAAATTGCATTTCCGGAGACCACCGATTTGAAACTGCCATCTCAACCGGTTAAAACAAAAGGTGCACCGAAAAAGTCCAAAATTACACAAGAAGACGCATCAACAAAACGATCTCCTTCCTACTTTGAACATGTTGATGCATCATTCCCAGATTCACCGACACCGAAGTCCAAGTGTAGTGGTAACAAAGGAGCCCGTATTTTGAAGCCACCTCGAACACCGCCGATCAAAAAATCACCCATTGTATACATTGATGAGATGCCACTTTTTATGCACAAATATATCGATAACATCGTTGATGTTGGAGGCGACGATAATTGTGGATATCGGGCCGTTGCGGGTTTGCTCTGTAAAGGGGAAAATAATCACACTTTAGTCCGACGGGAACTTATTGCGGAGTTGACTTCGTATCGGGACATCTACGGCCGACTATATGAAAATCAAGAAAAGTTTGCGAAAATTCATGATTCACTTATCGCTCCGGTTTTGAAGTGGATGTCATTCCCCGATATGGGTCATCTAATAGCAAGTACATATGATATGGTGTGTGTCGATTTGACGAGGTTTGGACTAAGTGAGACTTTCTTTCCACTTCATAGTCGACCGCCATTGGACGCGTCGAGCCGCATCATATGCATCGGGTATCTACGATCGCGACACTTCGTCCAAGTGTTTTTGAAACCGGGGTGTCCTATACCGGCTACTTCTTGTCAATGGACGGCACATCGTTCAAATGAGGCGGAGACTTGGCCGGATCCTTTCGTTTCAAGAATGGCGGAGTTTGAAGAAATGATGAGCCAAGAGCGCGAGCAAAATAGAGAGCGATCGAAGAACATACCTATTTTGGACTTAGGATCCACTGATTGGTTCGGTGAATTTTAGTTTGTTCCGGATCGTTTTTTGTTTGTAATGACCATTTTTGTATGAATTGTTGTTTATCATGTAAAATCGGACCAATTCAATACATATATAATATAAGTATGTTTTATGTCATCATTGTCTAATTTATGTCTATTTTGAATTCCTTTTGTATTTTTTACACAAAACACTAAGCAATCAACAAAATGCAAAATTTACATCTGTTTCTGCATAATTCGGAAATGAACTTCCAAAATATACTAGTCTGCCTCCAATTTTCGGAAGTTCATTTCCGAAAAGTCCACTGAGCAGGATAAGGTTTGTTGGGCCATCATTGCTCCAATAAGTCTATAAATACAACACACTCTTCTTCATCCTCTTCACACCAGAAAACACAAATGACACAAACCTACCCCCACCTAGCATTCGTCTACTTCACCACCGGCTACCCGATGTCATTCCAATTTCGCTTCTCGTGCGACACGCCGTTTGCGGAGTTGATAACGTCGCTCAACACGCTATTGCAATATCCCGAAAATCGAAAGGTTGTCAAGCTCGAGTACCGCTCTCCATCGCTTAACGACGAGGGAGACATTGAGTTCACACCTTTTGAGATCAAGAACGACGAAGATTTAGCGGTTTCTTCGAAGGGTCCGATCGAGTTGGACGCGAAACTTCAAAGATCGGGGGCCGACGTTATCAAAATGTTGACTCATCCTCACCTACCCGTGTTTAACAATATGTAACTTTAATCTTATGTAATGTGATCGATGTAATCTTCATCCGATTAAATAAAGCGAGTCGTTCTTGTTTGTTATTTTTCTTCTGTCCAGACCTTATTTCGGAAGTACATTTCCGAATTCCTCCAAGGGGGGTGAATTCGGAGATGAACTTCCAAATACACCAATTTTCTGAAAAACAACTTTATTTCGGAGATGCATCTCCGAAACCAATATTTTTCATTAAAATATTCACCTTTTCGGAGATACATTTCCGAAAACACCTTTTTTTTCAATAAAAGTACGTTTTCGGAAATGAACTTCCGAAACAAGGGGTATTTAAGTAAATTCACCAGAGGTGAGCAAGAAGGTTAGGAGGTGGGTAAAGAAATTTCCTAATTTTATCAAAGTGTTCCAAATAACACCGCAACTCCTCATTCGACAATTTATCTGAAATCCCTAACCAACTTCCAATTTTGCTCCATATGCTCCTTGTGTAAATACAGGAATCAAAAAGACGGTTGAAATCTTCCAAGACTTTAAAACAAAAGACGCAACTACACTCCCTTTCATCTACCAAAATGCCTCTCATCTTCAATTGTTGTCGTGTCAGTAACCTTCCCAAAATAAACCTCCACGCAAAAATACTAACTTTAGATGGAACTTTCAGCTCCCACATAAAACTTAGATCATATTTATAAAAAAAAAAAGATAAAAAGATAGATAATATCTCTGTAAGGTTAAGGTTGCAAAGGAGTACTTCACAACAGTTATGAAAGTGTTTAGGTCATTCGAAGTGACCCTTTATAATGGAGATGCAATGCAAATTTTAGAGACTAAACACTCGTACATGTCAACTCACTCCATGTCGACCAGCGTGATTTATGAAGTTTCTTTTGTGGCTGAAGTTGATACTATTATCAAGAGCATTAAATTATTCGCTAAAGAGGCATGGTGTTGTAGAGATGGTTTGTGGGCCTAACACATATTGGACGCACTATGTGGTGAAGGTTATGTTGGGAAAAATATAATTTATGTGAAACTACTCCAATAGTTAACTTATGACTATGATGAAGATGTCCAATGAGTGTTGAAGAGTTTATAGCTTCTGGACCCTTGACGATGTTGTTATAATATGGTGATGGGAGAGGTTTCTATGAAAGGAGTTGCTAAAGATATGGTAAAATATTTCAATGAATTTCAGTTTGGGATCAATATATCGGGTGGTGCGTAGGCCACTTTTGATAGTGTCGACTAGGTTTTGAACAATAGACATGGAGATGGCTCTTTGGCTATGCTCATAATATATTTTTTGAACACTTTTAACTACGCTAGATGAGGGTGAGATTTCCATCTATTTATTTTTTAGTCAAATTTATTTAGAGTTGGACATCAAGGTTGTACCTTAAGGATAAACATATCAGTCAGCCACTAGATTAAAATAAGGCGACCAATTGAAATCCACTACAACAAATAACGATTTTTATAACGAAGCTTTCACCTCATCCATAAAAAAACGAGGTATTGTGCTAAGGCACGCCATGTTTTATTTTTTATAAAAATTAAAACAACATATTCCCTCGGCTTTTAATAAAACCGATGAAAAAAATAAATCAGGACACGCTTCGAATCCCACTTAAGGATGCTTGTGTTTTTATTTGTTTATAAGTGAATACTAAATGATCTAACCCTTCGATTTCTTTAAAAACTGAGAGATAACATAGTCAAATTTTACTATAAAAGCACTCGTTAAACCGATTTTACACTAATTCTAATTTATATGTTACCGCCTAAAACTAATATGCATTATTCTTTGGGATGAATTGCAAGATAGAAAAAAATCTCCAATGTTCTTCTACCCTTGAATAAAACATTTTTCTACCCTTGCAATCTATCTCATATAATGGTGTTGATGTTGTATTTTTGGGACAACTCTCTGTTAAAGATTTGTTAAAGAGTGTTGGAAAAGTTCCATATGATAGATTGCAAGTGTAAAAAATCATTCATGCTTCCAGATTAAACAAAGAAGGTTGTTCAACCATGTAATATTCTGGATAAACAATGTAACAATTTAAGAAAAAAAAGAAATAATCTCACCCCTCGATTTTCTTGATAAACCGAGATATAAGATACGCTAGTTTTAAAAATAATAAAAGTGATGTTGTTGTTGGGGTTCGAACCCATGTGCATATAACTTTACCCCTCTATTTTTAAATCATCGAGGTGTAAAGTGACAACTTTTCATGATCCCCTTTGTTACCTCGCTTCTTTAGCCGAGGTTTAATGCATTTTGCGTCCGAGATGTTATATGTTTTTTGTAGTATTAATTTTTTTCTCTTATGTTACACCCTCTTATTCATAAGATCAGAGATAATTTTAAGCTTCTACTTCATGTTTAGTATCTTGATGATGGGTTCGTCATAGGAGATTCAGAGGAGGTGGTTAAAGGTCTTGACATCATCCAGGAGAAGGGTCCATGAATGGTTCTTGAATTATATATTCATAAAACTAAAATATTTAGATCTTTATCTAATGATAATAAATATTGTGAGGGAAGGGGGATTCGTTTTCTTCAGACATTAGGAAGTCCGTGTTGAGAGTAAACTTTCTCAAAGGGCCTCTTAGTCGAGGTGATGGTTTTTTCAAGGGATTGTCCATAAAGACAGGTTTTTTCAAGGGGTTGTCCATAAATATAAGAGATCGAAGAATACTATATCATATTTTATCCTGGTTCGGCCCAAAACCACAAAGCCTACATCTAGTCCCTAAGAATTGACCCTTGAGATTTCCATTATCATATAACTTTTAAAACGGGATCAACCCACAACCTTATTACACCAAGTTTTCATCTCATGTTTAGCTTTCAACCTTTATATAAAAATATGAGAGTCAAGAGGAACATACCTTTCTTGATTATAGTTATAGATCATCTGTACAAGTTAAAACTACTTAAATGTTTTCTCTCTCAACACTAAAATAGTATTAAGTGAATATGAAATTTAGAGAGCAAGATAATGAGTATAAGAGATGTTTTTTTCATATTTCTTGTGTGTTTTTAAATGATCACAAGTCATACTTTTATACTAAAATATTTGGCCAAGAAACAAGTTTTTAGGGTTGGATCTGTACCATAATTTATTAGTCTGGCCATATTCGATTATGACTAGAAAAATAGGAGATGTGTTTTTGGATCTAAATCATAATTAATTAGAAGGTTTCCTTAATTGATTATTGAACATCTTCATCCAATAATCAATTAGACAAGTTTCATAGTCATTTAAAGGGTTAAATTTTGTTGTATATTCGATTAACCAATTATTATAATCATTTAGACTTTATTTTTTTCAAAATATTGGCCCAAAATAAGAAATTTAAGAATATGGTTTGAAAAAGTGGAGTTTAAAATTGGATTTGTGTGTATGTGTGTGTATATGTGTGTGTGTGTGTGAGAGAGAGAGAGAGAGAGAGAGAGAGAGAGTGTGTGCACGCATGTGTGTGTGTTTTGCCCAAAAACTAATTTTAAACACTAATTTTCTGTGATTTAAGGTCTATAATCTTAGCTCTAACATGCTTAACTCTTTATAAACATAAAATTACATGCATCCGTCATATCCCCAATCATCTTCATCAACCCTAAACATTCTAAATCATGTTAATAGAGGATTTAAATCTATGTCATGTGATCAATCACCAATACAAAAATCATCATCATATAACATATTATTCATACAATCTAACCAACAATCATCAAGGATTCATCAATTTCATCAAGAACAACCCAACCCCTAACATACAATTATCATTTCCTTAAATCAAACATAATAATTAGGATAACCCCCTTACCTTAGATTATTATCTTGATCGATTATCTACCCAAATTCTACGGTCGTTCTTCTTCTCCTCTCTTGCCCTAGATCTCTCTTCTCTTCATGTTTTCTAAAATTCTACGACTAATGAGTTTCTCTCCCTTTTTCTCTTTTTACCTAGTTAGCCTTAGGACCTTTCTTATGAACTTCCTCTTTTGCCCTTACTAACTTGCCTCACAATATATCTTATTTTATTTTATTAAATAATAATCATGCTAACTATACCATTTATATTATTAATCTCATTAACACCTCAACTCTACTACCCCACCCCCGACAATATAAACATCACACATCACATAATCGCATCAAAATATCAAATAATAATTAAATAATTAAATCTAATTATCGGGGTGTTACACCAGTCACCCATAACTTCTCACATTTTGATTAGTTTCATGCCATATTCATTATTTGATGATGGTTATGATAGATTACAGTATTCCTTTATTAACATCATAACATGTTAAGAATATAAAATCGCATTCTCTCTATTTTTTATGATGACAAAGCATCTCTCAAGGAGGTGACTTATAATAATGGTTAATTATACTCCTCTTGAGAGCATAATTATCCCTCTTTGGCATTATTAAAAATTGGGGAACATATAATCATCGGAAAAAACATATAAAACATTGATTAAAAAGTACATAGATGTGGTTCTATGTGCTGTGTCGGTACTACCATCAAACTGTTTTGATGATGACAACTGTCGAATTTTGGTAATAACTATCAAATGGCTATATTGATGAGAATTTTAAATGTAGGTATTTATGAAAATTTTCTAATGGCTTTGATCATGACAACTCTTCCAAAGAATCATGGTGATCTCACCTTAACAAGAAAGAGATATCAGAAGTCTCATCAGTCAAATGTATTGAGTCCCAATTGTAAGTTCTACAGAAATTCAAATCAAGATAAGGGATTTAAAGCTATGAATATGTGAAATTTTAAAACTATGAATTTTTTATCTTGGAGATGTGAAAGTTTGAAAGCTTTTCTGGCCATGTGCTCAGGATTTTTTTCTAGTTCTAATCAGATTAATTGTAAAAGAAACAAGAGTAAATCTTGAGATATTAAGACAATGCAACACACACACACACACACATAGAGACACAATGTTTTCAAACCTCTTCTCTTTTGAGAATATTTATTAAAATAAAATTAGGAATACACTTAATAGATTAGAAGCTTGTTTAATCAAATAGAAAGGTAAAAGTATATTGGCTAATCGATTAAGATGTCCTTCTAAACTATTAAACAAAAGTGTAATGCTTCCAAATCAATTAATGAGGCTAATAATCTATTAAGTAAGGTAAAATTTCAGTACTTCCTATTTTAACTTGGTTAATCGATTAATACATAGGTTTAATAAATTGACTCATTAATATGACTCATGTATTGTTTCCTTTTTGAGCCAAATTTTTCTATATAAAGAAAGCTTCTCATCATTTTAAAATACGTTAGTTTTATGAATTGAAACTTTCTTCTATCATCCTTTGTCTCATTATTTTATAAAGTTTTTTTCACCAAAGTTGATGTTCTGGACGAGCCCGACAGAAGGGACGACCCAATCCATATCCACTCTGGGGAGGCCCAACGACCCTGGCCCAATCACTTATGGGTAGAAAGAGCGCTATCTCTTCTTCCCGACACCAAGCTTGCCACGGTCAGGACGACCAGACCAGCTCCAGCATCACTGGTCGAATATCAGGCTCCCCGGATCTCGTCCCCTGTCGACCAGGACCACTCCTCTGCTTGCTTGACAACTAGTTCCGAGCAGTCTTCTAAGATTCCTAAGTTTACTCCTAAAATCCTGGAAGTCACGCATTTTGGGCCTAAATCCACGATCTAGCCCAAAACACAAACTGTTAGCCACGCGCTGGGGGTAATATATAAACTCGCTCACCCGAGAGCAGCAGGTAACACAATTTCATAACCCTAAACACTAAATCGTATCTATGCTCCTACTGACTTGGTCGTTTGAGTACCTTGCAGGTACACCCCCTTTCCTCGTCATGATCAACATTGTGCAAGGCGTTCGGGGCCTTTTCTGGTTCTGATCCTCAAGTCAATACAATGGCACCGTCTGTGGTAATTCACTTGCTACCCCCTTCTTCTTCCTCCTCGAGAACGTAGACCGAAAGCAAATGTCATCAATCAGCATATGGCCAATCTCAACGATGACCATAGTGTCCGTTCCACCATCCTCTCTCCCGAGCGCAAAAACGGTGTTGGTTTCGTCAACCCCTTCATTGAGGATACTATTCCTTATATAAAATACAGCGGAACAACATCCCCTTCTCCGAACGATGTTCTTGATCTGTTCCTCCAAGATGCAGAAGCAGACAGATCCAAGAACGTCCAAGAAAGCGCTCCAAAATCATTGCAACAACTTTCTACGCCGAGCAACGCAGACCCTATCCTAGTAGCCCTCTTCGAGGCCATCAAGAAGACCAATACTCTTATCCTCCTGTCGCACGCTCGCGAAAAATGAACAGAGTCGCCACCAATATATTTATCCCATAAGGGAAAGAAATATCAGAAAACCTAACAAAGGAAGGAACAAATTCTTGCGACCAGAGAATCAAGGTACGGGAGTCGGTTACGCAAGGGGAAGGTACTAGCACCCCTCGCGCCCATCGTACTCGATGGTATCCACCTATGTTTGTTTCTATCTAAAGGGTGTGTACTATGTCTATGTCTATATGTGAATGAATGCAAAATGTAGGGAAAAGAAAGAATTGTACTCGCACGGGCCCTACCCTGCTGCCTACGTATCCTTTTCAGGAATCAGAGTTACCGTAGCTCGGCTCAAGATTTTCTGTTTGTTTTTGTGTTTTTTAGTTGGGTGGAGTTAACGCTCGCGCTCTTGCATAAGGGGACAGCATAGGATGCAATAGAGCGGAGATAACAATGCCCTTAAGAAAGGAGAGAAGAGAGAGAGTTTGAGTGTTTCGAGGAAATCCCTAAGGCAAGGGAAACTCGAGTTACTCTTTGGTTTGTGTCTTTTAGAATTTGGGAACTTACGCCCGAATGGTTCCCAAAAGCAAGGGAGATCCAAGCACTCGAATGATTCCCTAAAGCAAGGGAGATTCAAGCTTCCATTCCCTTTTTAATGATTTTCACTTTTTTATTAGTGTTTTTTAAGTGTTTTCTTTGTATTTTTTTTAAAGGGATTTTATTTTGATATTCAGTAAGTGTTTTAATATTGTAAAAGAAAAGAATGAGAAAGGGGGGGACTAGCCTAACTTCTAAGCCTAGAATTATTGTTTTATGTACAAAGGAATATCTACCTAAATGTTAACATGAAAATGGAATCGATTCTAAAGGAGCATACAAACGATATTAACAACATAGGCCAAAGTTATAGGCCGAAATCAACAAGTAAGAAAATCACACGACAATTATAAAATAACACAAAAGCGTATAAGAAACAAATCAAAATCAAGTGCAAAAATACCCTAAAACTACTATTTTTATGACTTTTTATGAGAGCAACGAACTACAAAGTGCCAAGTTAAACTAGCCTAAAAATCTATTAAGGAAACTAGTATTTTTTTATGAGTTTCTAAATGAGATTTCTAAAAGTCTAACATTAATCCTAAGATCACCTAATTGAAACTAACAAATTTTGTTATTGATTTTCATGAAGAAATTTCTAAAAGAAACTAAAAATTAAACTCTAAAAAAACTAAAAAAACTATCAAGTTTTAATGGAGTCAGGGGGTGTAGTTGAATTTTAGGTGTAATTAGTAATCGCTGGGCCCAGGGTGTTGACCCAGCAAGGTTTTTTCTTATTGCTTCAAAACTTGCTTACCAAAAAAGAACTATGGGCCTGGAGGTGTATGATCTCGGTGGCCCAACGTATGATTATTATGATCCAATTACTATTGTTATTCAAAATTAAGAAAACGATAAATTAAATTAAAGAAGAAATTGAAAGCATGAGGAAATTAGGGTTGCGTTAGGGGCGCCGTTTCAACTTCTCTCTTACTCAGACTCTCTCGTTCACTCCCACTCTATCTCTCTGCCGGAAATCGTCCGCCGCGCCGGAGGCGGCGGAGCTCACTCGATCCTAAAACAAATTCCTCAAAACAAACTCGAATCCGTCTTCTCTTTTCCCCTCTCTACTCAGATTCACCAGATTATCTACTACCTAACCAAAATGGAAAAACCTAAAAACTAAATCTGAGATTACATGGCGGAGACATGCAATTCAATCAATTGATGGAGGGGAAAGACTCAATGAAGAACGTATAACGCCATAGTATGAAGATTCAAGCAAGAGGAGGAGGTTTTAGGCTTACCTGAAATGGCGACCGAGTTCGAAGATAACGAAAACCAGAGCGGAGATAATAATCTTCTGAAGCCGGCGAAATATGATGAAGTTCTTCAGGTAACCTCCGTGCGTATCTCGATTTTCCAGTCTTCTTCCCCTTCTTCTTTTTCTTTTTTTTTTTGTGTGATGTTGTGATCGTGAAATTATAGCAAGTGTACTATTTCCTCGATGTAGTAGTAAAGAAGGGTAAATACCCAGTATCGAACTCGCGGACTGCGTGTAAACTACAAGTTTCACGATGATTCAATTGAACAAAAATATCATGGGGGTTGTTTTGGTTTGTTTGATTAATTAGAATTACTAGAAATAAATAAAACACTAAATAAAAGATAGCTTGGTGCAAATATGAGCAGATATGCTAAGGTAGATGTATGAATCCTATGTAACTCCTTGAAACCACCGTGTTCATGAGATGATTTAATTATAACTGTGTATCAATTCTATAAATAGTTCTCCCTAATTCCTTAGTGAAGAACCCCTTAACACTAATTAGACAATCTCAATTCCTCAATAACTGAATTTAGTATTAGGTCTTTTATGCATTAGAGTCTAGAATGAATGATCACTAAAGTGCAATCCTTATTCCTAAGCGATTTGCCGGAAGTGTTTTGATTCACAAGCATTAGGGAGGTTTGTCACGCCAAACCCTAACCGTAGAACGATAAGATACTTTCCAATATAATAAAGCATTAAGAACAATGAATCAAAAACTCAATTTATAATTAAACATCAAATTCATCAACAACGGTTGTGACAATTCATCACATAAAAAGATTCAGGGACATCACCCCTAGCATAGTGTTGTTTAGCTACTCATAATGATAAAGAAAACAACAAGAGTAATTGAAGTCATTACAAGAAATTAGTGGTTGATATGATCTCCAATCGCCAGTGCTCTTGAAGATCTTCTTCCAAAACCCTTGACTCTTCTTTCTCTGTAATTCTCTATGCTCAATGATCCAAGATGCCTCTCTTCTATTCCTGTTAGGTTTTAGTAGTGTTGCTTCACTCACTCAGTATCCGGAATGACCGAAATACCCTTAATGAGGCCCAAGGTTTCCAAAATATCAAAATTAGAACATCTGCCCGCGCTCAACAACACGGGCCGTGTGCAGGAACACGGGTGCCCGTGTTGTCCATCTGGCCCTCACCTCAAAATTCACTTTCTGGGCACTTTTCCACACGGGCCGTGTGCAGGAACACGGGTGCCCGTGTAAAACCTCTGTTTTGCTCTCCAGAATCCACTTTCCAGGCAGCTTTTGACACGGCCGTGTGGGTGCACACGGGTGCCCGTGTTGGCCTCTTCTTTAGCTCTTTCAGCTCCTTTTTCTCGCCTCGGAGCGCCATCTTTCTCGGGATTAACCTGGCCAACAACATACTAACAACCAACGCATAAAATGGCATTTTTATGAAGCTTAAACACACTAATAATGTAAAAGCTCAAACAACCGAAAAACTAAGGAACTTATATAAAAACTTAAAACAATGCCACTTTGTATTACCAAGATTACAACTTTTGATCGGAAAAAGGTGTGGAAACTTACTAGAAATGGTGACCGATCACAACCCCACACTTATCTCATTGCTTGTCCTCAAGTGATGTATCGAGTCAAAACAAAAGGTCACCGACAAGATTCTTTTCTCCACAACACAACCAGGTTTTTCGCAAGGTTCCTACACTTAGCAATCAAGTGTAAGGTTTCCTTCTTCAGACTATCAATGGCATTCCCACTTTCGAACACGCTTTTCACCTGCAAGCTTTTCACACTCTCACAAAATCTCTCCGGGTTAAAGTGTCTACACTCATAGTATCAAGGCATGCATATTACTTTCAACTTTGAATAAATTCTCAAATCACTACACACAGAGATTACACACACTTTATGAGGTCTTAGGGATGTAACGTGGTTTTGGTTTGGTGGGTAAACAAAGAACGGGGTAACAAATGGTTTAGGTGCTCGGCATTACATAGGATTCACTTCTCTACTCATTTTGATCTGAATCATAAGAATGGGGTTTGAACCTTTTTCAGATTAAAAGTGGACCGGGGCAAATATCTTATTCTGCTTTGAAATTTAAACCTCTTTTTGTTGGTTTTCACAAGAGCATATTCATCTTTTTCTCTCTTTTCTTTTTTTTTTGAGATATTCTTTTTTTTTTTCTTGCCCCCCTTTTCAATGGTTCACAACCCCACACTTAGATCCTTTTAGTGTCTTACAAGTGATTAATTATGAATGCCGAGCGATGACATGGACAATGAGATAACGGGTGATAAACAGACTAACACAATGAACAAAACAACTATTATGGCTCAAATGGGGTTAACGATGGATAACATGCATACGGGATGGTTAGAAAGGCTCGGGGTTACGAAAAAAACTTGCCTCAGTGTGTGCTTTCATAGTGTGCTTGTGTTATGAGAAAATACGCAAAATCAAAGTGAATAGTGCCATACCTGACTGAGCTCTCATAAGGATGTTATAAATTTGGCTCTGACATCTCACCGGGTAGGTTAAGCTTGCATGCTTCACAGTGCTCTAAGTGTTCTGCAATTTCCTTTCCTCCAAAGTTCACCATACTCTTTCTTGGTTCAGTGTTTTCCTCATTGCGTCCAACCTTCTTTTCTTTGATTGTGTCAACTTCCGTGGTGCCTGTAGAGATCAAGTGTGAGATGTGTTGTTCAACCACTATCTAGTCATTCGCCCCCCTCCGACTTGTATTCCAACCTGGTAACACAATGGCAGCACTGCACCATACAAACTTGAAAGAAACATACTTTAACATAAAAGTAACACAAACGAACACAATCAAATCAACCAAACTAAATTCAAAAACGGAAAGCAACGCAATAAAAACAAAAGAACCTAAAGAACCTCCCCCACACCTGAACGAAACATTGACCTCAATATTTCAATTCGAGATAGCGAGGGTGAACTCACAGAGGGTACTGCGCCTCCAGCTTCCGCTTCCTAGCTTTCACCAGAGAGACCCACTTTTCTTTATTTTCTGAAAAACAAAACAAAAAGTAAACCGCATTATTAAAACCGTGGGTTGCCTCCCACGAAGCGCTTCGTTTAACGTCGCATGGCTCGACGGTCCATCACCCTTAATTAAGGAGGGTACTTCCTCCTCCAAACCTGGTTGCTTGTCACTTTTCCAAACCTGATTGTTTTTCTCGTCAAGCGACTATCCACTTTCATCTTCTCACTTTGATTGTCCTCTTTTTTCTTCTTTTTGACTTCTTGAATGAACGCAGAACTTATGATAGGTGTATGAGCTGAGGCCACCTTAGAGATGATACTTGAAACTTTTTCGGAATGGTGTGGACTTTTGCTGGCTCCCTCACTTCTGATCATACCAACTTTAGATTGATTATTCCTACCAGCAGCTTCTTCTTTGACTTCTAACACCTTCAGTGTTACCTCCTCATCAAATGATTTAACTACTAGTTCCCCTTTTTCAATATCCAAATTGCAGCGACTAGTAAGCAGAAAGGGTCGCCCAAGAAGGATTGGAGTCTCATCATCCTCAGGAATGTCCATGATGTGGAAATCAACTGGGTAAACAAACTTGTCAATCTCTACCATTACATCTTCGGCTATCCCAAATGAATTCTTAATAGTGCGATCAGCAAATTGCAATTTTGTTTCACTCTCGCTTATTTTTCCAATCTCCAGCTTTTTGAAGATGGACAATGGCATTAGACTCACACTAGAACCAGAATCAATTAGCACCTTTTTGAACACTCTGTCATTTATGGTGCACGGTATTGCCACCACTCCACGGTCTTTCTTCTTAATGGGGATCTTCCTTGCTGGCGATACTCTCCCACACTTTTCAGTCACAATTTCTGTTTCATCTCTCACTTGTCTTTTCTTAGAAATTACCTCTTTCATAAATTTCTTGTACAAAGGCATATTCTCAAGTGCTTCAAAGAAAGGTAAGTTAATCTCTAACTTCTTGAACATTGCAGCAAACTTCTCAAAATCCTTCTCTTTCGAATCCTTCTTGGCCACTCTAGAGGGGAATGGTAATTTGACCACTGGTTTAGTTTCTTTCTTATTTTTCTCTTCCAGTGGCTTAACCGGTGAGATCACTACTTCAGGATCTTTCGGATTTTCTCTAACTTCTAGATCTACCTCTATGACTAAGTTGTCATCTATTTCTTCTTCTTCTTCGGGCTCTGGCGCTTTCTGACTTCTTGTCGTAACAGCATTAATTTTTTCTTGGTTTTTTGGATTTGCCACAGTTGAGCTTGGAAGAGTACCTTGTGCTTGTGGAGTGAGATGTTGTGCTATCTGACTCATTTGAATTTCCAGATTCTTGATTGAAGCGGTGGTGTTCCTCAGATTGCTCCTAGTTTCTTCTTGGAATTGAGAGTTTTGAGCTGCCATTTTTTCAATAGCGATCTCCCAATCTTCTTTCTTCGGTACCTGTTGTTGAAATTGTTGTTGACCTTGAGTTTGGAACTGTTGTGGATGGTGCTGGAATGGTTGTTGTTGCGGACGATATTGTTGTCCCAGTGGTTGGTATTGTTGAGTCTGAGGCTGATATGGTTGTTGTCCTTGAACCGGCTTCTGGACGTTTCCTTGCTGGTCTTTCCATGAGAAGTTCGGATGATTTTTCCACCCCGGATTATATGTGTTGGCATAAGGATTGTTTTGCCTCAACATATGAATCTGCTCAACCTGTTCTTGAGTTGCTACACAATGCATAGCAAAGTGCGGTCCACCACATATTTCACAAAGAACCGCTTTAACTGGTTCCACCTGTGCTACGGTTTGAGTTCCAATATTCATCTTTTTTAACCTTCTCTCTACCTCTGCAGCAATCTGATCCTCCATCTTAACAACCTGCTCTGGCAATTTCAAATCAATTTTGCCCTCCGGTTGGTTCATGGTTCGATCATACAACTCAAGATGCTCATTAGCAGCAATTGCCTCTATGATCCTTTTCATAACTGTGGCTGTAGCAAAATTTGTTGAACCACCAGCAGCGGTATCAATAAGCTGCTTTGTCTTTAGTCGCAACCCATTCACGAAATTCTGCATTTGCTCGGTAGCGTCCATGTTATGAGTAGGACATGCAGTCAAACACCTTTTGAACCTCTTGTATGCATCCCCTAATGATTCCCCCTCTTTTTGTTTGAAATTGACAATATCGTATCTTTTTCGGATAAACACCGACGCAGGAAAATATTCATTGAGGAATGCCGTTTCCATCTCTTGCCATGTCGTGATACTTGCAGCCGGAAGTGAGTAAAACCACTCCTCTGCGTCATCAGTAAGTGTAAACGGGAACATAACAAGTCTCTTAGCCTCCTCTGAATGACCTTCGATCTTCAACGAAGTTGTCGTAGTGAGAAATCTCTGAAGATGCTTATTTGCATCCTCGTTAATTCTTCCGGAGAACGGCTTGCTCTCTAACTGGCGAATGGTGGACGGATGCAATTGAAAATGTGCCACATTCACAGGTTGATTAACAATAGTCATCCGGTTGGGGTGAGCATTTGCCCCTCCATAGTCCCCTAACAATCTTTCTGCAGGAGGTTGATTTCCAGCCATGTTAACTGGTTCCTGAACTACCTCCCTGTCAAAGTCAGAGTCGCTGTGCTCCGAGTGCACAGACACTTCGTCGTCGCTTTCCTGATGTGGAACACTAAGACTTGCACTTGGTGCTGCCAGTCTTTCAAGTCTTGCCTTGCGGCGTCTCTCGTGCAGAGCTCTTTCTGGTTCTGTGTCAAAGGAAAATTTAGCTGAGGTCTGACCTCGCATAAACAGTTAGACAACAGTTAAAACAGATACAAGACTGCAACGAAATTAAAATTAACAGATAAAAATAAAATTTTGGTCGCAGAGCAACAAAATTTCAATTGACTTAAAGTTCGGCTTATAGTTTGGCAGTCCCCGGCAACGGCGCCAAAAACTTGATCGTGAAATTATAGCAAGTGTACTATTTCCTCGATGTAGTAGTAAAGAAGGGTAAATACCCAGTATCGAACTCGCGGACTGCGTGTAAACTACAAGTTTCACGATGATTCAATTGAACAAAAATATCATGGGGGTTGTTTTGGTTTGTTTGATTAATTAGAATTACTAGAAATAAATAAAACACTAAATAAAAGATAGCTTGGTGCAAATATGAGCAGATATGCTAAGGTAGATGTATGAATCCTATGTAACTCCTTGAAACCACCGTGTTCATGAGATGATTTAATTATAACTGTGTATCAATTCTATAAATAGTTCTCCCTAATTCCTTAGTGAAGAACCCCTTAACACTAATTAGACAATCTCAATTCCTCAATAACTGAATTTAGTATTAGGTCTTTTATGCATTAGAGTCTAGAATGAATGATCACTAAAGTGCAATCCTTATTCCTAAGCGATTTGCCGGAAGTGTTTTGATTCACAAGCATTAGGGAGGTTTGTCACGCCAAACCCTAACCGTAGAACGATAAGATACTTTCCAATATAATAAAGCATTAAGAACAATGAATCAAAAACTCAATTTATAATTAAACATCAAATTCATCAACAACGGTTGTGACAATTCATCACATAAAAAGATTCAGGGACATCACCCCTAGCATAGTGTTGTTTAGCTACTCATAATGATAAAGAAAACAACAAGAGTAATTGAAGTCATTACAAGAAATTAGTGGTTGATATGATCTCCAATCGCCAGTGCTCTTGAAGATCTTCTTCCAAAACCCTTGACTCTTCTTTCTCTGTAATTCTCTATGCTCAATGATCCAAGATGCCTCTCTTCTATTCCTGTTAGGTTTTAGTAGTGTTGCTTCACTCACTCAGTATCCGGAATGACCGAAATACCCTTAATGAGGCCCAAGGTTTCCAAAATATCAAAATTAGAACATCTGCCCGCGCTCAACAACACGGGCCGTGTGCAGGAACACGGGTGCCCGTGTTGTCCATCTGGCCCTCACCTCAAAATTCACTTTCTGGGCACTTTTCCACACGGGCCGTGTGCAGGAACACGGGTGCCCGTGTAAAACCTCTGTTTTGCTCTCCAGAATCCACTTTCCAGGCAGCTTTTGACACGGCCGTGTGGGTGCACACGGGTGCCCGTGTTGGCCTCTTCTTTAGCTCTTTCAGCTCCTTTTTCTCGCCTCGGAGCGCCATCTTTCTCGGGATTAACCTGGCCAACAACATACTAACAACCAACGCATAAAATGGCATTTTTATGAAGCTTAAACACACTAATAATGTAAAAGCTCAAACAACCGAAAAACTAAGGAACTTATATAAAAACTTAAAACAATGCCACTTTGTATTACCAAGATTACAACTTTTGATCGGAAAAAGGTGTGGAAACTTACTAGAAATGGTGACCGATCATGTTGCTTTCTTGTTATCAATTTCTTCTTCGGTCTTCTTCTCTTTCTCTTTCTGTGCTGTGGCGTTGTCTGTACGCGAGATTAGAGTAAGGTGCGATAGATGATGAATGTGCAGAGAGAGTGTCGAAGGCTTTGCTCAACCGTTCAGAGCTTCCATTGATGAAGCTCTGACAGTTATGGTTCCCGAGCTTTTAGTGAGGTGAAGAAGATGAAGGTGATGGTGAAGGTCGAGAGAGAATCTGAGAGAGAATGATGAAGCGGATGAAAGGTGATGAAGTGGTGGGGAATGAGCGGAGAGTGATGATTATGGTGTATGCAGAGGGTGAAGAATGAAGGTGGGGGAAAGTGGCGTGTCTAGAATAGTGAAAATGGAGGGAGGTTTGAATATATAGAAGCTGAGAGGGAAAAGTCAGTTGAGGGGGGGAGAGATTAGAGCCCTTGGATTTGAGAGTATCTGTTATGGATTGAAGGGTGAGGATCTGGCGGTTAGAAGTTTGTTACTTCTGTTTCAAGTTAGTTGGAGATTGAGAATGAGTTGTTATATTCTGTTTTGGAGGTTTAGGGGTTGTAACCGATTCTGTTAGGTGATTAGAATTAGTTGAGAGAGTTAGTTATATGACAGTTATGTTAGTTTTCTGCTATGAATCTGTTGAATCTATTAGAGGGTTAGTTAGATTTCTGTTAACTGTTAGCTTGTGAGATGTTAACTGAAAAATTGTTAGTAGGGAAACAAATAGTTCAAAAAGAAACTGTTAATGTTTAGGTTTGGGAAAGGTTAGAGTTATGAATATGGTTTTCTGACTAGTGAATGTATATGGTTGCACATTGAGTGGGATGTAGCTTGGTTTGAGGATTGTTTGTGAAAAGACTTGAACCTGTTCTGTTTTGGTTTTTGACTTGAAGTGTGATTTTTTTATATGCAGTTGGCGTGACCATTGAACCTTGTTAGCCGGTTTTGCTGAAGGCTAGATAAGAACAATTGTTGTTGATTTACTTTTTTGTATGCAGGTATTCTCATCTTTTACTTGTGTTCTGCTCCAGACTGTAATGTGAATCAAGAAGCCCTGGTATTCTTCCATCCTTGTTCGAAAATGTCCTCATAGAGCTAGCAGGTGAAAGGGTCTGGTGCAGGTTGTTAATGTGGTCTTTTCAATGCCTATGCAGGTCGGCTTTTGCAATATAGCAGGGGAGTTTTTTCTTCGATTCGATAGGATGCAATTCTGAACCGGTTTTGTTTTCTACAGGACTATGGTTTTCTTTAGGGATTAGTTTGGTTTGCTGAATTAGCTTTGAAGTGCCAAGTTGTAGATGTCATTGAGTTATTGGAGTGAAAGCGAGATGATAAATCCTTATCGCATCCGGACGGCCAGTATTGTTGCACTGAGTAGTTTGTAGATGAATGAATGCCATCAACCTGAACTGGACCGAATATGGTAAGCTTAATGTAACTTTGATTTGATTGCGCTTACGGTTCGAAAATGCTCAACTATATGATCAGTTTAGGCATGATGCCATTGCTTGTCTCTGTTGGGGGACTTTCATGGTTTTTTCTCTTGTTTCAATTCTGAAAATCATTGTTCTTTGACATGTTTGGTTATTGGATTTTTTTGTGAATCATGACTGTTGTTACAAGACAGTGAACACTTTCTTTCATTTGTGATCAGGTTATTGATGCGGCAAGCAATGTCACAAGGATCCGACGTGTCGGGGCAACAAAATAGGTTCAAGTAACACATCACAGTATGTTATACTGCAGCCAATATGTACATGTTGCGGACAAGCTTGGGTCAGCGATGCATTCAGCATGCGGATGCCAATGAAACACGATATCGTCGATGCGGTAAGTTGGCACCTGGTGTGATAAAGCTAGTTGCACATGATACAGATACCACAAGGTAGAATGAAACCTTGGCCATGAAGAGGACTTTGAAGAGAATCACTTTATGGAAAGCTGCATCCGCAGGTTGTTTGAGATTAAACCACTGCCATGCCCTATGCATTTAAACACCTTAGTCTTGCCCGACAGTATAATATGAAACTGCACTTTGTATGCTCTGATTTGTAAGGAGTGATAGTGTTCTTCCTTACTGGCAGGTTTGAAGCATGAAGTCAGGATATCTGAAACAAAAAAAGTTGCATGATAGTGATGGTATCATGAAGGAAGAAGTAGAGGCAGCCTGAAGGTGCTGAATGGATATAGGATTTATGAAGTCAAACGGGGGGTTGGTCAAAGTCAATGGTATCAGAGTCTGGTCAACGGTCAACTGTTGACCAAAAAGTCAACTATTATCAAATTGCATATTTTTGTGTGGTTTTCTTTGTAATGTATTTCGGGTCTTGAGATGTAATGGATATGTAATATTTTTGATGATGGAGTTTGAGTAATTTGACTTTTCATATGGATGTTGACTTTTGACAATGTAATTCGACCTCGAATACACCTTTGACTTTTATTGACTTTTCATGTGACTTGCCTTTCAAGTAATCAACTAAAATCCTCTCCAATCCTTGTAATCTTGAATAAATGAATCCAAATAACAACCTTGATCTATATGTAGTAATTGGTCCCAAAAGAGAGAATCCATAAGACTTAGTCAACATATGACCAAAAGTTCACAGTGACCAAAATGACTTCCCAAAGCTTTTCTCCATGATGTGTAACAAAGATCCTGACCAATTGACTTATGGTATGAAACTCACAGCTAAACTTGAATTGCAAACAAATGGGCACTCCAATCTCATGCATAGATGAAATCCTGACCTTTAAATTCAATTGATGCCTTCAATCCATCAACAATGATTTAATGAACCAAGATTATTTTTTAATGAATGAATGCATGATGTGTTAGATGACCTAATGGAGGTATGTACATGAATGCAAAGCCTAAGCCAGTTAGAAATTAAAGGGTAGGACAAATTTGGGGTATGACAGCTGCCCCTATTTAATCGTCTTAAACTTGAAGGTGAGACTGGCGTTAGCCTTTCGAACATTCGAGATAGAAGAAGATTAAATATCAAAGTACCAGAAATTTGTCCTAAAAAGAAGATGGTGTGAATGTTATCCTTATTTTTTGTTTTGATATCTGCTGGGGAAAAGAGAATATATTTTTTTGGTTTTTCTGGTGGAGAAATATACAATGAATAATTGGATTTGAATGGTGATAGCTTATAACGATGCCTAAGTGCCAATACAAGGTTCTCAAAGGGAATGATTGTTGTATGAAACTATGACTGAAAAGATAAGATCTCGTGCGATCTATGACTCAACATCGACTCGACATCAGGAGAGGATCTCGTACGATCTTCGGGACTGAAAGGATAAGATCTTGTGCGATCTATGACTCAACAACGGGGTGAGAATAACAAACTCACGACTCAAGAGAATTGAAAAAGACGAGGATAAGGTCGACAGACCTACGATCCATGACTCGAAACCAGGGTAAGATCAACGGACCTACGACCCACAAGAATTGAAAAATACGAGGATAAGGTCGACAGACCTACGATCCATGACTCGAAATTAGGGTAAGATCAACGGACCTACGACCCACAAGCATTGAAAGAAAGAATAAGCACCAACACTGAGGCTGGAGAAGGAGGAGATTATCAACAACAGTGAGGCTAGGGGTTGGGAATTGGTTTGATAAACATCAACACTGAGGTTGGAGGACATCAACGCTGAGGTTGGAGCATATCAACACTGAGGTTGGGGGACATCAACACTGAGGTTGTGAAAGGAAAGGCGTCGACACTGAGGTCGAGGACATCAACACTAAGGTTGGGACGAGAAAAGATAAACATCAACACTGAGGTTGTGAATGACGATTGGCATCGACACAGAGGTCGGTGAAGGAATGATAGGCATCAACACTGAGGTTGGACAAGAAAAGGATAGACATCAACACTGAGGTTGGAAAAGAAAGGTATCGACACTGAGGTCAAGGGAAGAAAGAATTAATATCAACACTGAGGTTGGGGATTGGGAATTAGTTTTGAAATGGTTTGCCAGGACGGAAGGCAAAGGATACACAACACGGGGGTTGGATCTAAAAAGTTTTCCCGTACGAGGGAAGAGATCACAGAGACTAGTGACGACTAGACTCGATCAAAAGACATCGGTAAACATTGGAGATTCACGGAGATATTGATGCTGGCGAAGCATAAGAATTACATTAATCCCTCAGGCCAAAGGCGGGGTGTAACTCTTCAAGAGCGACAATCGTTCGAATTGCCACACACCAAGTATGGTTATTCAAATGATTGAAAAAATGAGATGGGTTGAATGCCCACCCTCATTCACACTCTAATCTTCACGCAGCACACGGGAAATAACCTCGGAGACAACGATTCTGACGAAAAAAGACATTGTATCCGATCCACATTGGGGAGAGAACATGAGACTTCTTTTGGGGATTGAGGATACCAGGTATTGGCACCATGGTTTGAGGAGATTTGTGATGTAGTAACAGATATCAATCGGAGTTTGTAAGGACAACATTTTATGTGGGAAAGTATCATCGTCTTGATTGAATGTTGATTTGTATTATCTGGCTTATGCTTTGTATGCATGTTTGAATTTTTCTATGGCGTAATGTTCCATTTTGATGGATATGCTACGCTTTTGAGGATGCAATGTTATATGCAATGGAAACTATATGCAGAGTGCCAAATAAAGGCATTAGAGTGATAGAGAAGCATGATTGTTGGAGTCCCTTGCTTGTTGTCTTGAGCTACCAATATGAATCGGTATTGGAAACCCTACAGTACCAAATATCTTTAGCAACCGCATTGAGGATTGGAATATGGCTTTGTTGGGGAGGAAGTGACTTCATTTGACTTTCCCTACACCTTGAACTGCTTGGGGATGGTGAGTTTGAGGAGATTCCCTCGATTCACCATGTTGGGGATGAGAGATTCAGATAAGGAGACCAGGTTGGGAGAGTGGAACAACTCCCATGAGAAATAAACTCATGTGCTTGGGGAGAAACCATAATTCCAGGAGAAATAAACTCCTATGATTGGGGAGAAGGCAATAAAACTCAGAAGATTGTGCCCCAAGCTTCGTGAACTACGAAGGAATTTGCCCCAAAGGACTCTTGGAGAGATTTGTCGAATCTCGACGTAACTGCCCCAGATTGGTTGAACCCAAGAGAGATTCCTCGACTTGATTGCCCCAGATTGATGGAAGCTTGAATGGATGCCTCAGTTGACAGAGTCTTCACACAACTTGCCCTTCGGAGTGATCAACCTTTTGAAGTGAATGGCTCATGGAATCGATCAACTTTTTCTGCAGTTATTCATTGTTTGACTTCCTTGATGTCAAGTCTTTATTCACAAGTAAAAGATGATTGTTTTGAAGATGATAGTCCTGATGCAATGCTTATGCTAGCTTCGAGATCAAAGTTATTAAAACAAAGTTGTGACATTCAGTGTTTGAATTATTTGTCATATCGATATCAACATAAATGGTAAGCAAACATCTAGGAGTCAGTTTTACGCAACCTGGTGTAGTATGCTCTTGAAATAAACCCAGCTTCAATTAGGTCTTTTAAGGGTTGTAACGCGGTCTGGTTCACGGTTTTAGAAAGAAAGGATTTAAGGCTCAAAGTCTAACCTAACCCACCCATTCTTCGTGATGTTCTCCAGTCCTAAGTTCAACTTAACCCGATACAAGCGTTCATCCTTCAAGAGGAGTTTGAGATGATTGAGGAACCAATGAGGCCTTCTGGGCATGGCGGTCACTTTACCTTTCAGTTTTGGTGTCTGATCACACGAATTTGTTCTTTTGATGAGGATCTTTATTTTGTAATCCTCGTTTTTCGCTTCTGCCTTTTTATTTCCCTAACTTTTGCCTAGACAAATTCTTTTGAATTTTATTTTGGAGTCCAGCGGGATGCCCTAATTTTTGCCTAAGTCACTTGTTTTCAAGTTGTTGACTTAGCGGGCTTTTTTTTTTTTTTTATTCTTTCCTCTTTTTGTCATTGCTGAACAAGTCGTGTGATCCTGAATCTCTGAATTTGTTAGGAATTGTTGTGACTGCCTCATTCTTTGATTGATGGGGGATTACCATTGTGGTATTGACTTTCCCCAACCCTTTTAAAGACAACCATTGTTGTGTCCTTGGATGCACACTCCTGATGAATTTTGATTGCTCGATCAGGTTAATTGAACGCTACCCTGCCCCTGGGTTAAATGTGAAGTTTTTTTTGTATAGAAAAGAAACTCCTACTTCGAGGCTCAAAGGGGTTAACGAGGGTTGCACTCCCTTATATCTCCAGTGTTTGGGGATTTGAAACAATGCATGTACATCCTCAGCGGGGTTTTATTCAAAGCACACAATTAGAGATTTTGCGTTTTTTATTTTTTTTCATCATTCTCCTTTTGATATTTTTTTGCTTAATCAAGAGTTTGATATCGATAGACAGAAAGATATGAGTGAACACGAATGGATTGATTCGAAACTAGCATATGCGATGCATTTTTATTTTTATTCAAACAAACAAGTTTTACATGGAAGAAACATTTAACAAAACAAGGAAAATTACAAATGAAAATGCAGAAATGAATTGATGATTGCCATAGTAGAGGAGGCTTGATTCCGTCTGGACTTGTTGATCTTGAATACTTTTTGCAGTTCCTTCCAAACACTTCAGATTACTTCAAAAGAAAACTCCAACAAAGTCACCCAAAAGTTGTAAATTTTTGTCTTACTTTAGGGATTCAAGCAATGCGAGTGATGCAATGCTCAATATAAGAGTACGTCTTGCTTATCCCTCAATCGGGAGCCCCAGGAACCCTTCAATTTATGTGAAGACCATTTGGAGTGAATGATATCGCTTTGGAGTCAATGAGATCTTGGACTTTGCGTTTCAAAATATTACAATCCTCAGTTGAATTTCCAGATGCCCCAGAATGGTACTCACACTTGGCATTTAAGTCATATCCTTGTGGAATCGGTGTTGGAGGGGGCTTAGACTCCCTTAATTGGACCAAGGAATCATTGAGTAAACGAGAGAGTAGTTGACTGTAGGTCATAGGAATCGGGTCAATCTTTCTCGGGGGTCTTCTCGGCCTTTGTGGACCTTGTTGTTGGTAATTTTGGTGATAGTTAAGAACATGAGCCTGAGGATAAGCAGGGACTTCCTTTTCTCCATTCTCCGAAACTGCATCTGTTTCACTTTTCTCTTCTTCTGTGAATTCGGAAACGTTAGCAATATCCTGGATTTTACCCATTCTTAAGGCGTTTTCAATTCGTTCTCCTACGACAACCAAATTTGAAAATTCGGAGGAGGCACATCCAATCATCATGTTCAGATAAGGATCTTTCAGAGTATTCATGAACATGTCTACAAGCTCTCGTTCCAAAATAGGAGGTTGGACTCTGGAAGCTAATTCTCTCCATCTCTGTGCATACTCTTTAAAAGACTCATCAACCTTCTGAGTTAAACCTTGGAGTTGTAGTCTAGTAGGAGCCATGTCACTGTTGTACTTGTAATGCTTGAGAAAAGCCTCTGCTAGTTCATCCCATGTGCGGACATGGGTTCGTTCGAGTCGTGTATACCACTCAAGGGATGCCCCACTTAGGCTCTCCTGAAATAAGTGCATTAGAAGTTTATCATTTTCTGCATACGGAGCCATCTTGTTGCAAAATGCCTTGATGTGACTCATCGGACAAGTGGTACCCTTGTATTTCTCAAAACTGGGGACTTTGAATTTAGCGGGAATCTTGATATCAGGCACTAGGCACAAATCCATAGCACTTATACCAGAGGAGCTACGACCTTCTAAAGCATTCAACCTTTCTTCCAGGAGATGGAATTTTCTCTCATTTTCTTCAATCGGGAACTTGAAAGCTTCCAATTCAGAATCGTTCTCATGGTGTGAAGTCTCTTTGTTAGGAATTTCCACATGCACGGGTTTTGATCCCCCATTAGCAACAGTGGTCGAAGTATCATTGATCAACTTAGCAACAGTTTGTCTGAGCTCTTCTTGCCCCTGAATAACAGCTTGGAGAGTCTCCAAGAGTTTGGTCATCCTCTCCCCCATAGCGTCCAAGTCCTTACGAAGTTCAACCTGATTTTGTTCGAGACGGTCCATGATTCTCCTCTGATTAATCCTTGTATGATACAGATGTAGGGAAGTCAATTTCGTTGATGAAGCAGAAATCTGAGGGAAAAGGACCCCAATAAGCTTCTGAGAGAACTATGGAATGCATGATGGTATGAATGCAATGTTTCATTTGTGGAGAACCCTAAAGTCTTTTCACACACTTCTTGTTTCTCTTTTTTTTTTTATCTCTTTTTTGGAATCAAGGCTTTATTTTGTATAGAATATCTTTTTTTTTATTTCTTTTT
This sequence comes from Vicia villosa, assembly GCF_029867415.1. Classification (NCBI taxonomy): domain Eukaryota; kingdom Viridiplantae; phylum Streptophyta; class Magnoliopsida; order Fabales; family Fabaceae; genus Vicia; species Vicia villosa. Next base: position 240,396 of record NW_026705678.1, on the reverse strand, counting down.
TCCCTTTTTTTTTTTGGAAATAGACTTTAGGATCCCCCCAAATGAAATGGATAAAGCAATGATGTTATGCAATGCAAAAACATGGGATCAAGGTCCAAATAATCTTAGAAACCACTGTACAATCCTCTGAATAACTGATGTAGGTCGGATGTCACAGGATCAAAGGTTCGACGCCTTTTTAGAATACCATAATATCAAGCACCATGAGAACAGACCAAATAAAGGTCCGACCTCAACTCTGAAGAAGCCAAGGTATGTAGGAGCCAAGGTTTCCTGTCCCACCCCAGTCTCACGGGTATGAAGTCTAGACACGGACGGGTGGTCCCTAATGGTCACTAGGGTCTACAGTTCCCACGGGGTACAAAGTGTTTGAGGCAACAAGCGTGCCAGACACAGTGTTCCATGAAAGAACCTCGCCCAGGTGTGGTTCCCCATGTCAAGCTCGATCATAGCAAGCGCTACGGGAGTCAACATGAGCATCCACGCTAATCCTATGTGTCACTGGCCTGGGTAGTGGGCCTTTTACCTCACACAAACCCCCCACCTGCAAAACAAAGCAGAAAAATATATGTGGCCCCCACGGGGACCCATAATATAGTCCAGATGCATGCGGAAAGTAAACATGATATGCACGCGGAAAATAGACGTGATATGCAAGCATATATATACAAATGATGCTAACATATAAGAAACAAATAAACACCCAATAAAATAAAACAAACAGAGGCTAGGATCGACTCGCTAAGAATGGACCAGCACAGGTCTATCAAGATCCCCAGCAGAGTCGCCAGCTGTCACACGCTCGCGAAAAATGAACAGAGTCGCCACCAATATATTTATCCCATAAGGGAAAGGAATATCAGAAAACCTAACAAAGGAAGGAACAAAGTCTTGCGACCAGAGAATCAAGGTACGGGAGTCGGTTACGCAAGGGGAAGGTACTAGCACCCCTCGCGCCCATCATACTCGATGGTATCCACCTATGTTTGTTTCTATCTAAAGGGTGTGTACTATGTCTATGTCTATATGCGAATGAATGCAAAATGTAGGGAAAAGAAAGAATTGTACTCGCACGGGCCCTACCCCGCTGCCTACGTATCCTTTTCAGGAATCAGAGTTACCGTAGCTTGGCTCAAGATTTTCTGTTTGTTTTTGTGTTTTTTAGTTGGGTGGAGTTAACGCTCGAGCTCTTGCATAAGGGGACAGCATAGGATGCAATAGAGCGGAGATAACAATGCCCTTAAGAAAGGAGAGAAGAGAGAGAGTTTTAGTGTTTCGAGGAAATCCCTAAGGCAAGGGAAACTCGAGTTACTCTTTGGTTTGTGTCTTTTAGAATTTGGGAACTTACGCCCGAATGGTTCCCAAAAGCAAGGGAGATCCAAGCACTCGAATGATTCCCTAAAGCAAGGGAGATTCAATCTTCCATTCCCTTTTTAATGATTTTCACTTTTTTATTAGTGTTTTTTAAGTGTTTTCTTTGTATTTTTTTAAAGGGATTTTTTTTTGATATTCATTAAGTGATTTAATATTGTAAAAGAAAAGAATGAGAAAGGGGGGACTAGCCTAACTTCTAAGCCTAGAAGTATTGTTTTATGTACAAAGGAATATCTACCTAAAGGTTAACATGAAAATGGAATCGATTCTAAAGGAGCGTACAAACGATATTAACAACATAGGCCAAAGTTATAGGCCAAAATCAACAAGTAAGAAAATCACACGACAATTATAAAATAACACAAAAGCGTATAAGAAACAAATCAAAATCAAGTGCAAAAATACCCTAAAACTACTATTTTTATGACTTTTTATGAGAGCAACGAACTACAAAGTGCCAAGTTAAACTAGCCTAAAAATCTATTAAGGAAACTAGTATTTTTTTATGAGTTTCTAAATGAGATTTCTAAAAGTCTAACATTAATCCTAAGATCACCTAATTGAAACTAACAAATTTTGTTATTGATTTTCATGAAGAAATTTCTAAAAGAAACTAAAAATTAAACTCTAAAAAAAACTAAAAAAACTATCAAGTTTTAATGGAGTCAGGGGGTGTAGTTGAATTTTAGGTGTAATTAGTAATCGCTGGGCCCAGGGTGTTGGCCCAGCAAGGTTTTTTCTTATTGCTTCAGAACTTTCTTACCAAAAAAGAACTATGGGCCTGGAGGTGTATGATCTCGGTGGCCCAACGTATGATTATTATGATCCAATTACTATTGTTATTCAAAATTAAGAAAACGATAAATTAAATTAAAGAAGAAATTGAAAGCATGAGGAAATTAGGGTTGCGTTAGGGGCGCCGTTTCAACTTCTCTCTTACTCAGACTCTCTCGTTCACTCCCACTCTATCTCTCTGCCGGAAATCGCTCCGCCGCGCCGGAGGCGGCGGAGCTCACTCGATCCTAAAACAAATTCCTCAAAACAAACTCGAATCCGTCTTCTCTTTTCCCCTCTCTACTCAGATTCACCAGATTATCTACTACCTAACCAAAATGGAAAAACCTAAAAACTAAATCTGAGATTACATGGCGGAGACATGCAATTCAATCAATTGATGGAGGGGAAAGACTCAATGAAGAACGTATAACGCCATAGTATGAAGATTTAAGCAAGAGGAGGAGGTTTTAGGCTTACCTGAAATGGCGACCGAGTTCGAAGATAACGAAAACCAGAGCGGAGATAATAATCTTCCGAAGCCGGCGAAATATGATGAAGTTCTTCAGGTAACCTCCGTGCGTATCTCGATTTTCTACTCTTCTTCCCCTTCTTCTTTTTCTTTTTTTTTTGTGTGATGTTGCTTTCTTGTTATCAATTTCTTCTTCGGTCTTCTTCTCTTTCTCTTTCTGTGTTGTGGCGTTGTCTGTACGCGAGATTAGAGTCAGGTGCGATAGATGATGAATGTGCAGAGAGAGTGTCGAAGGCTTTGCTCAAACGTTCAGATCTTCCATTGATGAAGCTCTGACAGTTATGGTTCCCGAGCTTTTAGTGAGGTGAAGAAGATGAAGGTGATGGTGAAGGTCGAGAGAGAATCTGAGAGAGAATGATGAAGCGGATGAAAGGTGATGAAGTGGTGGGGAATGAGCGGAGAGTGATGATTATGGTGTATGCAGAGGGTGAAGAATGAAGGTGGGGGAAAGTGGCGTGTCTAGAATAGTGAAAATGGAGGGAGGTTTGAATATATAGAAGCTGAGAGGGAAAAGCCAGTTTAGGGGGGAGAGATTAGAGCCCTTGGATTTGAGAGTATCTGTTATGGATTGAAGGGTGAGGATCTGGCGGTTAGAAGTTTGTTACTTCTGTGTCAAGTTAGTTGGAGATTGAGAATGAGTTGTTATATTCTTTTTTGGAGGTTTGGGGGTTGTAACCGATTCTGTTAGGTGATTAGAATTAGTTGAGAGAGTTAGTTATATGATAGTTATGTTAGTTTTCTGTTATGAATCTGTTGAATCTATTAGAGGGTTAGTTAGATTTCTGTTAACTGTTAGCTTGTGAGATGTTAACTGAAAAATTGTTAGTAGGGAAACAAATAGTTCAAAAAGAAACTGTTAATGTTTAGGTTTGGGAAAGGTTAGAGTTATGAATATGGTTTTCTGACTAGTGAATGTATGTGGTTGCACATTGAGTGGGATGTAGCTTGGTTTGAGGATTGTTTGTGAAAAGACTTGAACCTGTTCTGTTTTGGTTTTTGACTTGAAGTGTGATTTTTTTGTATGCAGTTGGCGTGACCGTTGAACCTTGTTAGTCGGTTTTGTTGAAGGCTAGATAAGAACAATTGTTGTTGATTTACTTTTTTGTATGCAGGTATTCTCATCTTTTACTTGTGTTCTGCTCCAGACTGTAATGTGAATCAAGAAGCCCTGGTATTCTTCCATCCTTGTTCGAAAATGTCCTCATAGAGCTAGCAGGTGAAAGGGTCTGGTGCAGGCTGTTAATGTGGTCTTTTCAATGCCTATGCAGGTCGGCTTTTGCAATATAGCAGGGGAGTTTTTTCTTCGATTCGATAGGATGCAATTCTGAACCGATTTTGTTTTCTACAGGATTGTGGTTTTCTTTAGGGATTAGTTTGGTTTGCTGAATTAGCTTTGAAGTGCCAAGTTGTAGATGTCATTGAGTTATTGGAGTGAAAGCGAGATGATAAATCCTTATCGCATCCGGACGGCCAGCATTGTTGCACTGAGTAGTTTGTAGATGAATGAATGCCATCAACCTGAACTGGACCGAATATGGTAAGCTTAATGTAACTTTGATTTGATTGCGCTTACGGTTCGAAAATGCTCAACTATATGATCAGTTTAGGCTTGATGCCATTACTTGTCTCTGTTGGGGGACTTTCATGGTTTTTTCTCTTGTTTCAATTCTGAAAATCATTGTTCTTTGACATGTTTGGTTATTGGATTTTTTTTGTGAATCATGACTGTTGTTACAAGACAGTGAGCACTTTCTTTCATTTGTGATCAGGTTATTGATGCGGCAAGCAATGTCACAAGGATCCGACGTGTCGGGGCAACAGAATAGGTTCAAGTAACACATCACAATATGTTATATTGCAGCCAATATGTACATGTTGCGGACAAGCTTGGGTCAGCGATGTATTCAGCATGCGGATGCCAATGAAACACGATGTCGTCGATGCGGTAAGTTGGCACCTGGTGTGATAAAGCTAGTTGCACATGATACAGATACCACAAGGTAGAATGAAACCTTGGCCATGAAGAGGACTTTGAAGAGAATCACTTTATGGAAAGCTGCATCCGCAGGTTGTTTGAGATTAAACCACTGCCATGCCCTATGCATTTAAACACCTTAGTCTTGCCCGACAGTATAATATAAAACTGCACTTTGTATGCTCTGATTTGTAAGGAGTGATAGTGTTCTTCCTTACTGGCAGGTTTGAAGCATGAAGTCAGGATATCTGAAACAAAAAAAGTTGCATGATAGTGATGGGATCATGAAGGAAGAAGTGGAGGCAGCCTGAAGGTGCTGAATGGATATAGGATTTATGAAGTCAAACGGGGGGTTGGTCAAAGTCAATGGTATCAGAGTCTGGTCAACGGTCAACTGTTGACCAAAAAGTCAACTATTATCAAATTGCATATTTTTGTGTGGTTTTCTTTGTAATGTATTTCGGGTCTTGAGATGTAATGGATATGTAATATTTTTGATGATGGAGTTTGAGTAATTCGACTTTTCATATGGATGTTGACTTTTGACAATGTAATTCGACCTCGAATACACCTTTGACTTTTATTGACTTTTCATGTGACTTGCCTTTCAAGTAATCAACTAAAATCCTCTCCAATCCTTGTAATCTTGAATAAATGAATCCAAATAACAACCTTGATCTATATGTAGTAATTGGTCCCAAAAGAGAGAATCCATAAGACTTAGTCAACATATGACCAAAAGTTCACAGTGACCAAAATGACTTCCCAAAGCTTTTCTCCATGATGTGTAACAAAGATCCTGACCAATTGACTTATGGTATGAAACTCACAGCTAAACTTGAATTGCAAACAAATGGGCACTCCAATCTCATGCATAGATGAAATCCTGACCTTTAAATTCAATTGATGCCTTCAATCCATCACCAATGATTTAATGAACCAAGATTATTTTTTAATGAATGAATGCATGATGTGTTAGATGACCTAATGGAGCTATGTACATGAATGCAAAGCCTAAGCCAGTTAGAAATTAAAGGGTAGGACAAATTTAGGGTATGACACCTCCAACAGAATGAAAAGATAGGGGAGTTGGAGCAAGCACACCCTTCGAGATCCCCTCCTCGGGAGAACTGAAGACGGTCCCGAAGTCCCTCTCCTCGACCACGCGAACATCGTCAAAACCGAGGGGAGCCCGAGCATCCGGGGCAAAGAAGCATAGCCGGGGTTCTCCCCGATAAAATTCATCCTCCTCGACTACCAAGAAGAATAAAGAAAATCCTCGATTATCTGACGGAAGAAATCCCCCCAAAAGAAGTCCCAGAAGTTTGTCCCCTCGATGGGACCGAAGACGCCAAGAGTCACCTGCACACTCCCCCAGCCGCAGCGACGGCGACGAACCTCGAGGCCCCATGTCCCAATAGATCCTAGCCACCAGACTCCCTAAAGGCCTCGAGAAACCTCCCCCGTTGGGTACGTATGATGGAACTACAGATTCTGACGAACATCTTGAGAACATAAACGCATTGCTCGACTACTGAGGCATGTGAGGCGCATCAAGTGCAAGCTCTTCTGTACAACTTTGAGAAAGGAAGCGATGACTTGGTATAAAAGTCTCCCCGGCGGATCTATAACATCGTGGAGGAAAATGGGGAGTACTTTCTCATGGCATTTCACGGTGTAACACCCCTTTTCTAACCCCAAATATTACATATAACAACAGATTAATTAAAGCATGCATATTACAAAAGGGTGTCACATGTTGTTTCCATAACAATGAAAACCAAACATAAAACATGCATCCGATCATATTCATAACACCTATTTTAAACTTCATATTTCAAAAATATGCATAACGCAACGGAATAATAGATTCCCAAAACAATTCAATGATCATATCCCATACTATAATCATCTACCAATCATAATGACATTATTATTTTCTCAATAAGTCATATGAATTCAAACACAGGCACCAAGGCCACTTAGCATAATATATATCCAAATACAATGTTAAATAAGAAAAGTATAACCATTATCTCAAATAACAAACATGAGTTCAAATACCCCTGTGTTACATGATCAGAGCATTGACTCGATACCTAAGAAAAAGATAAATAAATGATACGCTCCTTGAAAAAATCCTTGTGCAAGCACACTACTCGTCGGAACCTGCGCGATATCACAATGAACATCATTCAAACAGAAGGGTGAGAGTTCACATCATAACAGATACATACCATATGAACAACGGAACATGTAAAAAATGTGACAAATGCCAGCGTCACACAGACATGTACATCGTACCCCCAAACGAGCTAAAAAGCTTATCGTCCCCGTGGCCATTCGCGTGATGGGGGAATGAACAACCTCGGACCGTTCGTAGTAGGAACTGACCAAAACAAATACCTCATCATAGGGGTGGACTATTTTATAAAATGGATAGAAGTTGGAGCCCTGGCTAAGATCACTGCAAAAATCATCCTATGTTTCTATAAATGTAACATCCTTGCCTGGTTTGGTATTCCCCAGGCGATCGTCATCTACAAGGGACGTAATTCACGAACAAAAACTTTCAAGAATTCGTATCCAGCCTCGGCACCATACAACACTCTGCCTCCGTCGAGCATCCCTAAACAAACGGGCAAGCCGATGCCACCAATAGAGTCATCATGTACGGTCTCAAACAGTGACTCGATGAAGTCAAGAAGCGATGGATCGAAGAACTCCACAGCATGCTATGGGCCTACCGAACAACACCCCACTCGACCACCGGGGAGACCCCATTTCGATTAGCTTACGAAACATAGGCGCTAATCCCCGTCGAAGTGCACATACCCTCTAGACGAACACAATCTCCCATGTAAGTAGAGGAAAACAACGAAGCTCTAAGAGAAGAGCTTGACCTAGTCGAAGAGATCAGGTCGGGGACTTCACTCCAAGAAGCCTTGCTCAAACAAAAATAGCCATGAGGTACGATGCAAAGGTCATAAAAAGAGACTTTGAAGTCGGCAGCCTTGTCCTAAAAAGGAACCACAAAGACTCCAGCAAAGGGAAGCTCGCGGAAAACTGGGAAGGCCCCTACCGAGTCCGAGCAAAAACAGACAACGTAGCTTACTACCTCGAACGCCTAGATAGGGAAGAATCAGCTCGACCATGGAACGCCAAAAAATTTAAACAATATTACAGCTAAAAGCAGCAGACCGTCGATCTCCTCAGTTACACTATGGCCTCGGCAGAACCGACCAAGCACGCGCGCCCCAATACGAGAGCGATGTAACGACCTGAGACAAAAGGCAAGATAACGCTCTTATAACGAGCAAGTCCTCTTCCCGGCGGGGAACACTCAATCGAGCTCCACCGTTGGCGTACCACGCTGGCAGAACCCCCAAGTTGTGATGGACTGTTCACGCCGAGGAACTCGGGTCACAAACGAGGATCCGAGCCCCTCCCATCTTGCCAGAAAGACAAATCTGGCCATTTTAACCATTCCCCACACAAGAATCTTTCGGACACGAAGGCCATTGTACTTAGTTACATCAAAAGGGGGCGAAGGCCCGACATAAAATAAAGGTGGTCGCAAGGACCATAAAAATGCATGAATTATAATAATTGGGCCAAGCCCCAACAAAAAAGATTACATAACACATCACACATGCCAGACAAATAACAAGAAAATTCATTGGGAAGACGACTGACGCTCCTCGACAATAGGCTGCACATTTCGCTCGGGCTGATCTCCACCACCAGAACCCTGCTGGGCCATGTCCTCAAGTCCCTGGTCCTCGGCAACATTAGAAAGGGAGTCCTCCACCATCTCCGAATTGCTGAGATATTCAGGGATCACCACCCGACCATCAACCACCATGTAAGCATAATTGCTTCCCACGGTCTGAAGATCAACCTCGGGGTTCACGATCCTCAGCTGAGCTACGGTATTTTTCAAAACTATTCTCAGCGTTGGCTATGCCATCATCAACGGCCACCCTATATCGTGAAACCAGCTCAGCACCAGTTTGCGCCCCTCTGAGGTCCTCAAGTTCATCATCAAGAGGAGCGACATCAGCTTCCAAATTAGCCATACTGTCTTCAAGGGCACGCTTTTGGGAGAAACAGGTTTTGAGATCCTCCCCTTCCCTGGCCAAGGCCTCCTTCACCTTAGAAATATTCTTGAGGTCGACATCAGCTTTCTTTAACTTCGCCTCGACATCAGTCAAGGCCGACCAAACCTTGCGCAGCTTCAGTTCCGCGAAAGTCTCCTTGTTTGCATAAAATTGAGGCCATGCCGATGAGCCTCATCTCAGGTGTCACATCCTGAGCCAGCAAGAGTCTCCTCGGCGGTCAATCCATCTCCTCCAGATGAAGAGATTTAGCCCGATCAAACTCTAGGGAACTTCCCTCGAAGAACCTCAGCTGGTGGAACACAGGGGGCAGGCAAAATTTAGACTTCCGCCGTCCCATGGTCAAATTAACCAAGTCACCATCAGGATGCAACCGCTTCAACCTCGAGGATGTAGCTTACGGATAGGTTTGCCCGACCTGAGGAGCAGTAGAGGATCCCCCGGAACCACTGTTAGCAGATAGGGCACCATCCATCGCCCAGAGCTTGATAACCTTCTTCTTGGCCTTGGCCTCCAAATTCCTCTGCATCCGCTCCCGAGGATTCGACATCTCACCTGAAACACAACAAGAAATTAAAATCATTAAAACAAGGAAGAACTGCCCAAAGATTCGAGCAAATAAACAAAATAAACTAGCTACCCAAGTAAGCTCGGATCCCCTCGGCCGTCCTGCACTCGAGGAGCTCTTTGACGGTGATTTAAACCTTATCGACCACTGGGTCCCATCCTTGTCGAACAATGGACGACCTCCCCTACCTACCCTCTGCATGATGCTTAACTTCTCAACAGAGGCCATGAGTCTCTCGTAGTCTTTCGAGTCCTCTTCATTCAAGGCGATTGGTTTTACAGTATACGCATCTGTACCGTCCACAAAGTGACTCTCAGACCAACTAAAATTAAACCGTTGAACAGGCTGGTGCCTTGGTTCCCCTTCCTCGTCCAGTGCAGGCCATCCATTCGGGCCAAGTATGACCTCCGGGTAGAAAGTATTGAGGAGGGCGGTCCTCTAGATAGGCTAAATTAGATAAAAAAAATCCTTAAACCCCCTAACAGACTCAGAAAAAGCCTTAAAAAGCTTCTTCAGTTGCTTCAGGGAAACCCATGAGTAACGACCATCAACAACACCCTTCTGAAGGTGAAAACAGCTAAAGAACAGAGGAATGGACACCCCGGTCCCGAGATACTTGCACACCAGCTCGAAAGCCCTTAGGAATGCGATGGAATTGGGATGCAGTATGGAGGGCGCCAAGTGCAGATAATGGAACACCCCGACCCGAAGCTCGGTGAGGGCAGACGAAGTCCCATTTCCTTAAAACACACCTCGTACATAGCGAACATGTCCTCGATATATTTCTAGAAAATCCTATTGTCCACCAAAGGAAACACCACCCTTCATTCCCTCGCGGCAACATACGGGTTCACCTCATCGGTCACAACAATAAATGCCTCATTGGGACAAAGAACAAACTTCGAAGGAGTAAACTTCGTCTCTTCAGCCACCCAAGCATCCCCAAAAGTGGTCGCTTCCTCCACCTGAGCAGAATTCTCCTCATGGTCGATGGCTGTTAGTTTGGAAAACGTCCTTTGCGAGAATACGGAGTCTATCGAGCTACCCATACCCTCGTGGCCATTCTCACTTAGAGTATCTTCTTCGGAACGAACAAACATTTGTACCTGAAAAGTAGCAGAGAACAGTAAATTTGACTTTAAAAAATCAAATCCACCCTTCTCCCGCTAATCAAGTGAAAGGCGTACGCTAAGGTAACAAGGACAATGTCCTCAGTCAGAGCCCTTAACTCAAAACACCGAACGAAGGCGCCAGGGAATTCCCCGCCTCGATGACAAAGCTTAAGACATAGAGGAAGTATCCGCTCGACACCTAGGGTTTAAGGGTTCCACAAACCAAACCCAGATACCGGCAGAAACTCCTCCGCACGCTCACGATAACTACTCTATCAAAACCAACACAAACAGCAGAGTGACAGCGAGGTAACGAACAGCCACCACCTACGGTGCCAGAGTCCCAAAAATCGCAGAACCACCGTCTACCCCTAACACGCCGTCAGAAAAAGCCCTAAAACTATGTTTCTCCTATCCTAAACTACATGCATTCTACCTAATAACTTGAATAAAGCATTAAAAACTGGAAGAAAAAGTAAATTTACGTGTTCAGATAGGAGATAAAAGTTGGCCAGAAGCGGTTAACGGTAGAGAAAATTCCGAGAAGAAGTCGAGCAGAAATTCTGAGAAGAAAGAGAAGTGAAAGTGCCAAAAAGCTGGGCTCCCCCTTATTTATAGGAGCCCTCCAGTGCGTGATTGGATGTGCGCCTAGCCTAGCCCTAACCTAACCATCATTGCACCGTCATAGCTACACAAATTTCAAAGCACGCGTGCGAGGTCACCACTTCACATCCCATCAATTGTTCATCTCCTCAAAAACGATGTCCATCCTCCCCGGAAGCAAGTTTCCTCGAAATGACATAAAACGCACGCACGAATAAGGTCCTCGATCACCCTTAAGTCATCACTCCCATACTCGGAGCAACGACTTAGGGGGCTCCTATTCTAGACTGGTCCGACAAAAGGGACGGCCCAATCCATATCCACTCTAGGGCGCCCAACGACCCTGACCCTATCACTTATGGGAAGAAAGAGCGCTATCTCTTCTGCCCAACACCGAGCTTTCCACAATCAGGACGACCAGACCGGCTCCAACATCACTGGTTGAATCTCAGGCTCCCCGGATCTTATCCCCTATCGACCAGGATCGCTCCTCTGCTCGCTTGACATCTAGTTCCGAGCAGTCTCCTAGGATTCCTAGGTGTACTCATAAAATCTTGGCAGTCACGCATTTTGGACCTAAATCCACGATCTATCCCAAAACACTGACCGTTAGCCACGCGCTGGGGGTAATATATAAACTCTCTCACCCGAGAGGAGCAGGTAACACAATTTCATAACCCTAAACACTAAATCGTATATGTGCTCCTACTGACTTGATCATCGGAGTACATTGCAGATACACCCCCTCCTCGTCATCATCAACATTGTGCAAGGTGTCCGTGGCCCTTTCTGGTTCTGATCCCTAGGTCAGTACAACTGCGTTAGTGCCCGAAGTGTGAAAAGTTCTATTTGGAAACTGTGTTGTACTGGTGTTTTGCTGAAAGTATGTATTCAAGAGCATAATTTTCTTGTAATATTTTTGAAATAGATTTGAAGGTTGCAAGTTAAACTTGAAAAAATCTTGAGTGAAGGTTATTGAGTTGAGCCAGGTGTAGCAGTGAAAATTTGAAACCGAGGTCATTGGATTGATCCAGCTCGTATTTTAGTGAAAGTCGCCACCACGCTTTATTGTTTCCAAAGGAAATGGGAAAAAGAGCGAAATAAAACTTGTAGCGGGGAAAATCTGATATCGAAGCCATAAGATTGACTCGACTCAATATTTCGTTTGAAATCGCCACCGCGCTTTATTTTTTCAAAGGAAAAGGGTAAAGAACGTAAAACCCAAAGTTGTTTTTTTAAAACAAGAAAGAGAACTCAGGTTCGGGTGTTGGTTATACGAGGGGAAGGTTTTAAGCACCCCTCATATCTGTGGTACTCCACAGGAACCTTTTTGAAAATCTGTGTGTGTGTGCTAAAAAAAGAGTTTGTTTTATTTTGAAAATAAGCTCGGCAAAGCGTTAAGCTTTGTGCCTACATACCTCCTCGGTGCAATGGAGAAGTCAGAGCTAATGTAGTTCCACTTAAAAGGGAAAACATTTTTAAAACGAATAAACATTTTATCGTCGTTAGAGAGAAATACTCAGCCATTGATCTTGAGCATGAGAACAAACGAGTTCTTTGCATCGCAAATGAAAGAAGGGCTCCAACTCGGATAAAATCAACGAGTATGCCACTAGATCTCTCACGCGGAAAAGATCTCATTATATCAATCAATTTCAAAATTGTGGGGTATAACCACTCGTTTTGACAATTAACGGTGTCTAAACTTTGAAGAAAAAGGCCACTAAGGGCAAAAGATATTTTTTTAAGAAAAGGTTTTGAAAAGGTTTGCAAACATAAGAAGGTTTTTTGAAAAAGGGAGAAGATTTTGAAAATTTAAGAAGGGGAGGAGATGAAGAGGCTATCCTATTGCGTAAAATAAAAGCTAAGGAAAGAAACGGTCTAACCGAATTAAGAAGTCAACACTTGACATTGTGAGTCAAGGTAGATTTCCCATCCTTTGGAATATCAATACTAAACCAACATTATCATTCGGGGATCCAGAGAGACTTATTATCTTAGCACCACTTTGCAATAAGCACATTAAAATTCTGACAAAAATCGGGCAGAGTAACGGCTGTTTTCGGGTAAAATCCTTATATCAATGCCTTGGAATTAACCATCAAAGGCTTTCAAGGAAATACCTGCACACATAAACAAACAACAATCCAATGCCAGACAGACAGAACAATCACAGAGTAATAACAGAATAAGGGTCCAGAGGCACTAAGTCCATAAGTCCGAATCTCCAAAATGCTAGGGATAGTAACCAATAGTCCAAAAGAGAGCCTTAGGTGTTTTTTAGATTTTTGTTATTTATTAGTGTTTTAGCATAAAAGTAAAGTATGGTCCAAGTGGACAAAGAGAAAATAGCGGAAACATAAACATAACGTCCAAATGGACAAAGAGAAAATAGCGGAATATAAACGTCCAAATGGACAAAGAGAAAATGGCGGAATGTAAATATGATGAAATGATAAAATAAAGCAATAAAGCGAGAAATATAAAGAACGGTATAGTAAAGTGCGGAAATTAAAGTCAATTGTTAGATGTTAAAGATAACCATCTTGAAACTTGTCAAGTATGTTATCAAAGTTAGTAGTAAAGATCGATGGTGAGTGAAGGATGTTCTCGGATTTAAATTCAATGGAACTTTATCAGAAGCTTGATAAAATCATAGCGACTACACGATAAATTTCCATAAGTCTTAAATCAACCGCATACAATTCTCTTCCATATTTGATCTTTTTTTATTCGGGACACGAAATATTGCGCTATGTTAAGCAGATCGCCAAGTGATTTATGTAGAAATCACCCTACAACGAGGCCGGTCAAAACTTTATGTGCTAATGCATGCGAGAGAAATGATATGTAGATCATTCTCCGAAGCAATACCGCACGAAAAGAAAAAAGGTAACGATCTAGTCTTTACTAAGAATCCATAAGAATTCTCAAAGTATTAAGACTTTCATCGATCAAAAAGAAAAAAGAGAAGAAGAAGAAAATCATAAAAGATAATCAACTCACACTATCATTAATATCATTCATCTAATATTATGGATTTGGTTATTTCAAACCTATCAACATCCTAGATCCAATGATATTAATGAAGTGGAGGAAGAAGAATAGAATTCACAAAAGATAATCAACTCACACTATCATTAATATCATTCATCTAATATTATGGATTAGGTCATTTCAAACCTATCAACATCCTAGATCCAATGATATTAATGAAGTGGAGGAAGAAGGAAGCCAAAACAAGCATAAAAAAGGCAAAAAACCATATTCTGCCAGCAGGAAATCGATTTCATGCAGGGGGAAATCGATTTCCATAGTGCAGTTTTCAAAAAAAACAAGTTACGTTCAGCAGGAAATCGATTTCAGCCTTAAGGAAATCGATTTCATCAGTGTAAATTTCAGCAAAAACATCATTTAAAGGCATGAAACTTGATTTGAACAAATATACAAACACCTTATGATCACACATCAACTTGAGCACGGAATTTCCATCACAAAACCAGCAAATATCATCAATATAGCATCAAAGATGCATTGAACACAAGCAATAAAGATCTACATCATGGATTTAGCAAATTACCACTTCTTGAACAAAAGTCTTGGAGTAGCTTCAAGAGCAAGCACAAAGTGTATAGATCCTTCAAATTTGGAGATGAACAACCAAAGAAAAGAGAGAAATGTAGGAGGTTTAGTTCAAAATTAGCAAGATTCAATGTGAATCTCACTAATCTTATGAAAATGAACTTTGGGTGAGGGTTTTGGAAAGGGTGAGAAATGAATTTGCAAGCAATTTTTTGGCTCTCCAAGCTTGAGAAATGAGAGAGTAGTGGCCTCTATTTATAGGATGAGAGCAAGAGTAGTGGCAATTTGGTCATTTGCTCTTGGTTAATTAACTTGTGTTTAATTAGTGATTAAAGTGACATTTAAATGGTAAAAAATGGTAAAATGAGGTTAAAATGGAATTAATGAAGGAAATTATTTTGGTGAGGTGGAAAATTGGTAAAATGACAAAAATGGTCAAAGAAAATAGGTGCCAAAATCAAATCAAGCTTCCCTCTCTATTTTTTTTGAATTTCGCCTTAAGGAAATCGATTTCCCCTAGGAGTGAAATCGATTTCACTCTGTTCCAGAAGAGAATTTGGCGCAAAATACACTTGGGAAATTGATTTTCCCAAGAAGGAAATCGATTTCATGTTGTCTAGAATGTCATTTGCTGAAGATTGTTGCAGGGAAATCGATTTACCCAGTAGGGAAATCGATTTCATCAGCCCAAAATATGAAAAATGCCTTGTTTATTGCATGTCTTGGCTTGGTACCTACAAAACAAAAGCCTACAAAGAAACAAAGCAATATTTTTGGTATTTGGGTTAGTACAATATGCATACAAGATACACAATCATTGGTGCTTGATGGTCCCTCTTATTGATGAGGTGAGTGCAACACCACAAACAAAACTTCCAAGTGAAGCTCTTGATTAATGATTGGGATATGAATGATATATGATCTTAGGGTCAAAAATTGGGGTATGACAAAACTCAAAGAATTTTTTAAATCAAAATTAATAAAATTGAAATTCTGGTATCAGATACGTGATGTCGAATGAGATGTCACAACACAAATATCTATTGATAAAGATTATAGAACAAGATGGCAACAGTAACAGAAAAATAGTGCAGAACGATAAAGAACACAAGGAATTGTTTACCCAGTTCGGAATAACCTTCCTACTCTGGGGGCTACCAAGTCAGGGATGAAATCAATATACGATAGTATCAATTCAAAGTTAAACTCCCCCGTTTACAACTTCTCACTTAATCACTATCCTTCCTATGACAACCCGAGAGGGTTGGCCTAGTGGGAGGGTGCTTGGGTCTCAAGGGTATGCTCCCCTTGTGGTCCTGAGTTCGAAGGAGCCTAGGACAAACTTTCGGAGGCTACGTGGGGCAGTAATGCTCTCGGATAGATTAGTCAGTACGGAAGGAAAGAGACCACTCTATAAAAAAAACTATCCTTCCTAAGACTTCTATAAGGCCCTCCTCAAATCCCCACCGTCACAACCCGTGACAAATAACATAAACAATAAACCGTAGAAGACACTCTTCCAAGACACACAATTCTCAATGCTTAAAAGCTAATGAGAACAAACACTACTCTCCTTGCTTAACAACTTCGGAGATTAAACAGCATTCAACACCTACAGGTTTGTGAATACACACACATGGAACTTACAGCATAACTAAAATAAGGATTCCTATGAGTTTCTTCAGCTTCACCATTTTCACTGGATTCTTCAATGTCAGTATCAAATGTTGAGACATCTTTAGCAGAACTTACTT
This sequence comes from Vicia villosa, assembly GCF_029867415.1. NCBI lineage: Eukaryota > Viridiplantae > Streptophyta > Magnoliopsida > Fabales > Fabaceae > Vicia > Vicia villosa. The sequence goes on along the minus strand of NW_026705678.1, from coordinate 224,004 downwards.
CAGTTGATGCTATAGTTGTCTTAACAGTGTTCTCTTTTCTAACATAAGCACAGATAACCATATCTGTAGAGTCCATTTTCTCCTCGGACCTGGTCAGGTCACAGTTTTCTTCCTTGTGAAATATGAATTTGGAATCCGCATACTTTTTTCTGTCAGAACTCACCATTTTGGCCTTAGAGTGATTATTACTCAAGACACCTGCATCTTTCCTTCCTCTTGAGCCTTCAGCCTTCATAGACTTGGATTTTCTTCCATGTATAGCATGGCTTGTGTCTCGTGATACTGTTTTCACACAAGTCCCATGGATGGAAACTTCCTTCGCCTTTGGATTCATATTAGTATGTTTCCTTTGATGAGATAGCATTCGTTTGGGATATCCAGTCAACTTGTAGCATGTAGCCTTTGAATGACCAACCTTGCCGCAGTGCTCGTATCTAAGGTATTTAACCTGAGGGCTATCGTACCTTTCCTGTGCTACCTTTAGATTTTGGGACACAGGTCTCGACATCGTCTTCTTCTGCCTTTGAGGAGCCTCCTCAATGACTTGGCCTCTAGAGTTAAGGTTCCTGGTTTTCGTAGTGATTTTTTCATTTTGTCGATTCTCATCTTTCACAGTGGTACCTGTACTTGACCTCCTTCTCATTTAAGTCATGTTGTGTTGGTTTTATTTTAACACCACACCATCTTCTTTAAGATCCTCAATGATTGCCAGGAGCTTCTTTTTCTCATCCTGCAGTAGAGCAACAACATTTTCGTGCTCTATTACTTTCTTATGTAGTTGTTCATTTTCCAAACATGTCTCTAAGTATCCTGCTGCAAGATCACAAACAGTAAGTTCTCCAACATATGACTCAGTATCAGACTCATCAGTTTCTTCGTTAGATTCACATGCCTTAGTCATGATATCTTCTTGTTTGATCGTTTCCTTTCTGTTTTCTCTTTTGAACCTTTCCCCTGACCATGACACAACTGAGCCTCTCTCTTGTTTCTTGAGGTATAAGATTTGTTTTCCTTGTTCATACCCTTCATGATTCAATCTAGGCTTCCCTGATATGTTGTTGAACTGCTTTCTCAATAGAGTCAGATCATAGGATGAGCTTTCAGGGGTCATCTCTTCTTTGGTTCTTGAAGTCGAGCCAACAACCATACTCTTCTTGTCAGGATGTTGAGACATTTGTATTATCATCGTTGATCCAGTCTTGAGATGATTAGAATCTAGAGTGTAAGTATAAGAGTGCGCCTAAGAGGGGGGGTGAATTAGGTTTTCAAAGATTTATCCGGTTTTTTAGAATACTTGTACTTATTTTTCTGGTTAAGTGTTTGAAGGCTTTTGAATGGTTCTTTTCTTTTCTTGATAATAGTGATGAAAGCGGTAAATTGCGGAAAAGTAAAGAACACAATGATGTATACTGGTTCCCCTCACAATCCGAGAGTACTCCAGTCCCCTTTCAAACACGAAAGAGATTTTACTATTGTTAGATCTTTGTACAAGCCTATACCAAGACTCCTCCTACAATCTTCTAACAAAACCACCAAGAACAATCCTCTTGGATTTTTCACTAACTTGTTTCCAACAATCCTGGACAACAAGATTTCAACCACCAAGAACAATCCTCTTGGATTTACTATCTTGATTATGAGAACAATCCTCTCACTAATCAATAACCCTTACTTCCAACAATCTTGGATAGCAAGTCAAAAATAACAAAATATATTTTGAGTAGAAAGTTGATGAACATATATCAATCTATAAGATTGATCTTCTCTTTCAAGCAAAAAACAATTTACAATGATATAAAATAGTGCTCAAGTGTTTATGTATGAATGATAAACTTTTCTAACAATGTGTAGAAAAAGTTTCAATGAAAGTTCAAGTATAAAACACTTGTATGCAAGTATATGATGAAAATATATGATCAAAAGTGTGGTAAATTGTAATGAAAGAGGTGAGATTTAAATCTGAAGTTTATGATATTTATATAGGTATTTACACCCTTTAGAAAGAGTATAAAATGATCAACCAATGCAATGTTTAAGGTTTGAGAATATATGTTCGTTTGGGTGAAAACATGCAATGGAGAAACACACTGGTTCAGTAGGAACCGGTTCCTGCCTGGGACAACCCGGTTCCTGCTGAACGTTACAGCAGAATATTTGAATTTTGAACGTGGGAACCGGTTCCTGCATAGGGACAACCCGGTTCCCCATAGTAAACCACAGAATGCTGAAAACTGAGAATGCTGGGAACCGGTTCCCCCATAGGGACAACCCGGTTCCTAAAACCTTTATTTAGGATTTTGACTTTGGAAAAGGTTTCAACAAGAGTTTACTTTGGAGTGAAACTTATGCCATGCATATATAAGTTTGAATATGTATGAATGAAAGTTTATATGATTTTTGAGCACTAAAAAATATCAAATGTAAAAGTATTTAACTTGTACCATTATGACTTGAAGATCAATCAACCAAAGCTAATCTTCATGAAAGTTGCAATCTTGATCCATAGCTTATTTGATCTTTTTGCTCATCCTTTATTGATGCATACTTATGATAGTTGTCTTCATCAAAACATAGTATTGTAGAAGCTTGCATTCACATTCTCCCCCTTTTTGATGATGACAACCTTTGAAATATGAAGTGTAATGCTATTATGTGAATGCTCCCCCTAAATTTGATAACTCCCCCTTGATCAAAGCTCTCCCTTGATTCTTGAGAAATATTATTTCTTTGTGGCTGAAAATGTTTAGAGACAAGCAAGCATACACATATACACCAATATCTTCTCCCCCTTTGTCATTATCAAAAAGGATGGGAAAAAGATAAATTATTATAAAATATGAACACAAATAATTCTTTACCTATGAGTTTTACCTCATTGGTGACTTTATCAATGATCAAGTATTCTTCCTTAGTGAATTTGATCTTGAAGCCTTTGTCACAAAGTTGACTTTTGCTTAGAAGATTTTGCTTTAGTCTTTCAACATAAAGTACATCCTCAATGGATATGAAAGTTAGTGCTCCAACTTTGTCAATGCCAAGAATTCTTCCTTTAAGGTATTCTCCATATGTGAAATCACCCTTGGACTTTTAAAAACTAGATTTGAAAGTTAGTTCATGTCTCCCATCAAATGCTTAGAACCACCACCAGACAAAACACCATAGATTTTAAGTGGTCCTCAAGCAAACCTACAAAACAAATTAAGTTTGATTTGGTACCCAAGTGGCTTTGGGTCCATCATAGTTAGTTCCTTTCTTCACCCATACATAATGTCCACTAGGAACACTAAAGTTCCTTACATAACAAGCATTGGGTGTGTGACCAATAATACCACAATAAAAACAAGTAGGTTCAAAGTTACTTTTATATCTAGGAACATATGGTTTCTTTTTAGGAAACCTTTTAGGATGATGATGAACCTTTTGTGCTTTATCCAATTTGTTGAATTGTTCACTTGCCTTCACAAAGATAGTTTTACTAGAACTTAGTTTAGATTTTGCATATCCAAGACCACTTTTATTATTAAGGAATCTTTGTTGCCTAAGGACACCTTCCAACCCAATTTGTCCTTTTTCATACCTTTCAAGGACTCTCTTTAATTGAACAATTTGAAAGGAAAGTGATTCAGAATTCTTGCATGCAACACTATCTTCTTGAACACTCATCATTTTTTCTTTGTCATCTTTTTCTTCTATTATTTTAACCTTCTCTTCTAAAGATGATATTATTTTCTTTTGAGATGAGATAGTTTTATAGAGAATTTTGCACTCATTTAACAATTCATTTATAGCATCTTGAACATCATTATCAAAAAGAGAAAATTCATTACTAACCTCATTGTCTTCATCATCAGAATGATGTGTTGCTACCAATGCAAGATTCGCATGTTCTTCATCTGAGGATGAACTTATTTCAATGTCATCCCATGCTACATATGCTTTCTTTGATTTTTTATCCTTATTTTTCTTGAGATATTTGTTCTTCTTTTCAAGTTTAGGGCATTCACTTTTGACATGTCCTCTTTCTCCACATTCAAAGCATTTAATCTTCCTTGTTGGTACTTCATCTTTAATGATCTCCCTTTTCTTTTCTTTTCTTAGAAATTTTTCAAACTTTTTGATAAACTCATTATCTTCTTCACTAGTGGATTCATCCTCTTGATTGCTATCATGATGCTTGACTCTTGTCTTCAAGGCAATATCTTTTGAATCTTTCATTTGAATTTCATGCGTTTCAAGTCTTCCAGGTTCTGTTTCATATTCTTGAAGTTTACCGAACAGGGTTGCGGAAGTCATCTTTGATAGATTCTTTTTCTCGGATATCGCCGTTACTTTTAGTTGCCATTCTCTTGTTAAAGATCTGAGCACCTTTAAATTTAGTTCTTCGGTAGGGAGAGTCTTACCGAGTGCCTTCAAGTGATTTGTCAAATGAACGAATCGTTTTTGCAATTCGAGAATAGTTTCTCTGGGCTTCATTCTAAATAGTTCGTACTCTTGGCTTAAGGTATTCAATCTTGATCTTTTAACTTCAGCGGTACCTTCATGAGTTTCTACAAGAGTATCCCAAATTTCCTTTGATGTTGTACATGTTGATATTCGGAAGAATTCATCCATACTAAGAGCACCATGAAGAAGACTGATCGCCTTTTTGTCAGCAAGAACTTTCCTTCTGTCATCATCGTTCCATGAAACTTTAAGCTTTGTTGATTCAACACCATCGACGATAGTTGTAGGAACAAAGGGACCATTTTGGACTGCTTCCCATACTTCTTCTCCTTTTGCTTCTAAGTGAGCCTTCATTTGGATTTTCCAAAAGTCAAAGTATTCACCACAAAATAATGGAGGCTTGTTGTTACTACCACCATCTCTACAAACTGGATTCTGATTTGCGGAAGCCATTCTGGATCTTTAGGAACAAGTTACCTATAACTTGCTCTGATGCCAATTGTAAGTATAAGAGTGCGCCTAAGAGGGGGGGGTGAATTAGGTTTTCAAAGATTTATCCGGTTTTTTAGAATACTTGTACTTATTTTTCTGGTTAAGTGTTTGAAGGCTTTTGAATGGTTCTTTTCTTTTCTTGATAATAGTGATGAAAGCGGTAAATTGCGGAAAAGTAAAGAACACAATGATGTATACTGGTTCCCCTCACAATCCGAGAGTACTCCAGTCCCCTTTCAAACACGAAAGAGATTTTACTATTGTTAGATCTTTGTACAAGCCTATACCAAGACTCCTCCTACAATCTTCTAACAAAACCACCAAGAACAATCCTCTTGGATTTTTCACTAACTTGTTTCCAACAATCCTGGACAACACGATTTCAACCACCAAGAACAATCCTCTTGGATTTACTATCTTGATTATGAGAACAATCCTCTCACTAATCAATAACCCTTACTTCCAACAATCTTGGATAGCAAGTCAAAAATAACAAAATATATTTTGAGTAGAAAGTTGATGAACATATATCAATCTATAAGATTGATCTTCTCTTTCAAGCAAAAAACAATTTACAATGATATAAAATAGTGCTCAAGTGTTTATGTATGAATGATAAACTTTTCTAACAATGTGTAGAAAAAGTTTCAATGAAAGTTCAAGTATAAAACACTTGTATGCAAGTATATGATGAAAATATATGATCAAAAGTGTGGTAAATTGTAATGAAAGAGGTGAGATTTAAATCTGAAGTTTATGATATTTATATAGGTATTTACACCCTTTAGAAAGAGTATAAAATGATCAACCAATGCAATGTTTAAGGTTTGAGAATATATGTTCGTTTGGGTGAAAACATGCAATGGAGAAACACACTGGTTCAGTAGGAACCGGTTCCTGCCTGGGACAACCCGGTTCCTGCTGAACGTTACAGCAGAATATTTGAATTTTGAACGTGGGAACCGGTTCCTGCATAGGGACAACCCGGTTCCCCATAGTAAACCACAGAATGCTGAAAACTGAGAATGCTGGGAACCGGTTCCCCCATAGGGACAACCCGGTTCCTAAAACCTTTATTTAGGATTTTGACTTTGGAAAAGGTTTCAACAAGAGTTTACTTTGGAGTGAAACTTATGCCATGCATATATAAGTTTGAATATGTATGAATGAAAGTTTATATGATTTTTGAGCACTAAAAAATATCAAATGTAAAAGTATTTAACTTGTACCATTATGACTTGAAGATCAATCAACCAAAGCTAATCTTCATGAAAGTTGCAATCTTGATCCATAGCTTATTTGATCTTTTTGCTCATCCTTTATTGATGCATACTTATGATAGTTGTCTTCATCAAAACATAGTATTGTAGAAGCTTGCATTCACATAGAGATGACTTCTTATTCTCATTTATACCTAGGCCACTCATGCCTCCTATCATTCTTCCCACTTGAAGGATTTCATCACGAGATTCAGACCCATTATTAAGCATTATAGCTGACTTTTGAACTTTGTTAAGTTCAAACTTTAGAGAGCTCACATTTCCTTCCAGTTCGGAGATAGTCCTTAGATGTTCTTTCTTTTCTGCATTTAGTTGGCACACCAGACCTTTCTGTTTCTCCCTTTCTTCACATAGTTCAGCACTTGTGAGACACAATTCTCTGTATTATGCAGCTAGATCATCATATGATGAATCACCATCATCAGATGTCCATATGCTTTTAAAGCATTTAAATGTTTGGCAGATTCGTCGTCAAGGTCATTATCAGAGTCTTCTTCAGACTAGGTTACACGTATGCCCTTCTTCTATCTCTTAAGATTTGTAGTACACTCAAGTTTAATGTGTCCAAAACCTCCACATTCATAGCACTGTATACCCTTTTCTTGCGAGGACTTTTCTTCAGCTTTCCTTCTTCCAGCATCATTCAAATTTTGAATGTCAGATGAGTTATTCTGGACATTTGATCTTGGATTCTTGTCCATATGCTTTATCACCCTGTTAAATTGTCTCCCAAGCAGTACTATGGCATTGGAAATTCCTTCATATGAACCCAGATCACATTCCTTCATACCATCTTCAGTGTTGGCAACAAAAGCTATGCTTTTGTTCTTCTTTTCAGCTCTATCATTGATGCTTAACTCAAATGTCTGAAGAGATCCTACTAGATCATCCAATATCATCCGTTTAATGTCTTGAGCTTCTTCGATGGCAGTTACCTTCATGTCAAATCTCTTGGAAAGAGACCTAAGCATCTTTCTTACCAGTTTCTCTTCTTATATCTTTTCTTCTAATGCACTAGACGCATTAGCTATCTCAAGAACATTCATATGAAAGTCGTGAATACTTTCATCATCCTTCATCCTTAGATTCTAAAATTATGTGATTAGCAATTGGAGTCTTGACATCTTAACTTTGGATGTGCCTTCATGAGAAGTTCTAAGAATTTCCCATGAATCTTTGGCTACTTCACATGTGTTCACCAATCTAAAGATGTTCTTGTCAATTCCATTGAATATGGCATGCAAGGCTTTGGAATTTCCAAGAGCCGGTTCATCCTCTTCTTTACTCCAGTCTTCTTCAGGCTTTAGCTCAGTGGTGGGTTGTTTATCTGCTCCCACGATGACAGGATGTTTCTAGCCTTTCAAAACCGCCTTCCAAGCCCTGCTGTTTATGGATTTCAAAAAGGCCACCATACGAGACTTCCAGTAGTCATAATTGCTTCCATCCAGAACTGGTGGTGTTCTCAAGAATCATCTGTCATTGTCCATTGTACCAGAAAGTATCTTCCCTAGATCTCACCCAGATGTAGAGCAGGAGGCCTGCTCTGATACCAATTGAAATTATGGTATCAGATACGTGATGTTGAATGAGATGTCATAACACAAATATCTGTTGATAAAGATTATGGAACAAGATGGCAGTAGTAACAGAAAAACAGTGCAGAACGATAAAGAACACAAGGAATTGTTTACCCAGTTCGGAACAACCTTCCTACTCTGGGGGCTACCAAGCCAGGGATGAAATCAATATATGATAGTATCGATTCGAAGTTAAATTCCCCCGTTTACAACTTCTCACTTAATCAATATCCTTCCTATGACATCTACCTAAGACTCATCTAGGTATGAGGCCTTCCTCAAATCCCCATTGTCACAACCCGTGACAAATAACATAAACAATAAACCGTAGAAGACACTCTTCTAAGACACACAATTCTAAATGCTTAAAAGCTTATGAAAAATGACACTACTCTCCTTATTTAACAGCTTCAAAGATTAAACAACATTCAACACCTACAAGTTTGTGAATGCACACACATGGAACTTACAGCACAACTAAAATAAGGATTCCTAGAACCCTAAAATTACAAATATTAGTTCCACTTAAAACTAGGTTTAGGTCAGTCTATTTATAGAATTAGTATTGACTGAGTTGGGCCTAAAACCGCAGCAAGGAGGTTGCACAAAGTCTGTTGCTTGATCTCCAAGAAAATAGGTTTTCAATCCAATCTTTCCTAAATTCTCTCCAATTATAGAGATTGTGAAAATCAACAAATATCTTTGATTGAATCAATCTTGGATGCACATAAGCTAACTGAATATTCCACAATATTCTGTAGCTAATAAAACAGTTGATATACTTGACAAATCAGCTCCAACAAACACGCCTCAGTAACCATGATGTCATACCTTTAATATTGTGACATCTTGTTCAACATGTTGAAAACTGAATGATATTGCTTTTTATTCAACATGTTTCAGCTAGGTTGGTTTTACCAAAATGCATACCGATCTTAGAGAAACCACAAAAATAAACAAAAATCTTAAGTTCGGGGGTTGGTTATGCAAGGGGAAGGAATTAGCACCTCTCACATTTGTAGTACTTTACAGGAACCCCTTTGGAAATATATATTATTTTTGTTGTTGTTGTTGTTTGTGTTTTGTGAAATAGAGTGGGATGGTGAGAAAAGAATTTTTAAAAAGTATGATCGGCAAGACATTACATCTTGTGCCTACATACCCCTTAAGTGCAAATAGGGAAGTCAGAGTATTTGAAGTTCCCCTTAAAAGGAAAAACAAAAGAGCCAAGTGGAAAATATCTTTTTGGATGTTGAGCTTTAACAATACCCAACGGGTTTTTAAAATATTAAGCTTTAACAATAGTTAACAAGTTTTAAAGGGAGCCAAGCTTTACCAATACAAGGCAAAAAAAGTGATTTAAAAGAGTGGTGGTTGAGCTTTATCAATACAAAATTAAGGTTGATTTAAAAGAGGTTGAGCTTTAACAATACAAAACCATTTTTAAAACAGGGAGGGAGTGCTAAGCTTTAACAATACTAAGCACAAAGTAAAAGAGAGAGGAAAACAGAGTGAGTACCTTGGCAATTTTAGTCAATGATAAATTTAACATCTCAAACAAGCATTAAAGGTCAATATCTCAAGTGGTGTGTGAGACATGTTATGTGTATCATGGATACAAACAATGTGAGTACAAAGATATCAAACAGCATAATCATGAGCTTAAGATTAAGCCAAAATAAGGTTTTTTCCTCCAAGACCAAATAACATATACATGTTAACTTTAGTCCCCCTATTTTTTATCTTTCTTAATTTTGATTCCTCTATTTTAAAAACCACTATTTTAGTCCTTTTTTAAAGTTTTCTGTGCAATTTTTGTCCCTCTATTTTTGTTTTTTTTTTTAAAAATTAGTCTATATTTTTGTCCATTTTTCAACAGAAAACTCAAGGGAGAACCAAATCGTGATTTTAAAAATGAGAGGACTAAAATCGAAAAAAAGACAAAATAGGAGGGCCAAAGTTGCAATTAAGCCTATTTATATTTTATTAGTATAATATATGGTATTATTTTACTGTTATTTATTAATTTATTTTCATTTTTATTTATTTGTTTCAAACATAATTGATTATATTTATTGAATAATATTAAATTTTAATATATTATAAATTATATTAAAATTAGACTTTTATAGTTATAATATTCATAATTTACAAATGTAAATATTTTTTATATAAAATTGAAATATTTAAAATGATTAAGATTATATATAAATAGCAGGTTGTATCATTACCCTCAAAGTTGTTTTGAGTTTTTGGAAGTCGTGTGTAGATTAATCACTATTTAACTATAAAAAAAATAAATAGGCACTATTTAATCACAATTTAACTCAAAAAATATTTTATGAGATCCTATTTACCTATAGTTTAATCTTGAAAAAATAGAGGTCATATGCGGTAGTCCGTCTTGCACGCCCTCAAAGATAACTATGATTATCTATTTTTCATGACAAAATCAATCGCCTTAAAAATTATATTTATTCTCATATGAAACTCAACATTACTTTACATAAGCAGTTGCACTCTCAGTAAAAAAATCAATTGCTTCTGATGTTAGAAAATAAAAAATATTATGTTGATTAAATATTTAAAAATTAATTAAATTAAATATTATAAATTTAAATCGAGTCAACTCTACTATTTCTATTACCCGTTATAAATAAAATCTAACATCGAATAATATTATTTTAATTAAATTATTTTTTGTTTTAAAACCAATTTAAATCACATCACAAACACCTTACCATAGCGTGGTTCTTAATTTTATTCAATGTAAAATTCTTAAGACAAAATATATTTTTGGTCCTGTATGTTAACTTCGGAGTTCATTTTGGTCCCTTAACTTTCAAAAGTTTTATATTAGTCCCTTAACTCTTCAAAATGTGTCATTTTAGTCCTTTTTGTCATATTAGCGACGAAAAAACTCAAAAATTAATCGCTAAATCAGTCGTTAATATGACAAAAATGACACCTTTTAAAGAATTAAGGGACTAAAATAAACTCTGAAGTTAACATACGAGACCAAAACAAATATTTTTTCAATTCTTAACTTAAAGTTATACACCAACAACAATATATCACAATTATATATACAATTAGTATCTATTACTTAAATTTTATAAGTTTAAAAATTATATGAGAATTTCTTTTTCTACTCAATTTTTTTTAGGGTCCTCTGACGAAATTCTAATTTTACGGTTATAATTTGGAGATCAATCTCCAAATACATATTATTTTATCTTTTTAGAGGTGTTTTCGAAGATGAATATCTAAATTCAACAAATTTACCTTTTTTTTTTTCTTAAAAAGAGTGTTTTCGAATATGCATTTTCAAAATAATCTAATATTTATTAAAATAAATAAAATTAAAGTGCATCAATTTTATTAATTATATAACTAATTGTATTAATCAAAATATATAATTAAATATATATTATTTTAATTAAATAGTTTTTTTTTAAATTCAAATACAATGTTTATATTACTAACTAAATAATTAATTATTATAAATTATGTAATAATTATTATTAATTAATAATTTATAATAATTAAAAATTCAAATAATAATATATATTTAATTATATATTTTGATTAATATAATTAATAATATAATTGATTTAACTTTAATTTCTTTTAATAAATATTATATTATTTCGGGAATACAAAAACACCTTAATTTAGAAGGCGTTTAGAAATATTCTTTTGAAGAATATTTTCTAATTTTAATTTTTTTTCATCCTATAAGATAAAAAAAATTCTCAAATTATATTGTACTAATGATATCAAATTAATAATTAATGGTAATTTCTTTATGCATGCACATAGGATTCAAAACACCCATAATATTTTTAAAATACTCTTCGAATAAAATTGTCAGAGATTTTTTCTAATATACATATCTAAAATGATATGCTATCCGAATTAACCAAAATTCCAAATTTTTTAAATTTTATTTTAAATAATTATTCCATTAATTAATTTTATAAATTAATTTTAATTATTATTTAAAATTGTTGTCATAATATATACTATCTTTGTCCGTTTTAATTAAATGATTTTTCATTTAAAAGTTGAGGAATTAATAACTTATTTTAGAATATTTATTGAGAAAATAAATAGAAAAATTGTATTTAAAAATAATTTATTTAACTTTTTAAGAATTTAAAAAAAAATTAAATGCAAAATTTTCTTTTTTAAAAATACAATATTTTATATTTAATTTTACAAAGATAGTATATAACTATATATTACAATCTAAAATTTAGAAGAACCAAATAATTTTATTTAATTAATTATAAATTTTAATTTTGTAATAATTTTATATGAAAAAAAAATTTAATTTAAATATTTATTAAACTTATTATTATATCTTAATTATAATGTTATATATTTAACAATGTATTTTAATTAATACAATTAATTGTATTGATTCACTTTAATTTTAATTTTTAATAAATATTGAGTTATTTCGGATATGCATATCAAAAAATTCCAACACAAAAAATTGAAATATTTTGGATATGCATCTTCGAAAATGTCTTTCTTTAAAAAGAGTGCTTTGGATATACATATTCGAAATTTACTTTTTTTTTTTTTACTTTTTTTCTATTAAAAAAATGTGTCTTCGGATATGTACATCATCTCATTTTTTTAAAAAAATATGCATTCGGATATGTATATCTAAAATATAGAAGTATTTTAAGAATTTCACCGCATGTTTAGAAAAAAGTATACGGATGTAAAAAGAAAATGTTTAAATTAAACTGTTGAGGCGTCATACGGTTGTCACGTGTTCCGCTAAGAATCGACTGCGCACAATTTTGAACTTAGGTCCATCATTTATCCTTCTTTTTTTCAGTGGGTCGGTTATTTTTTTTAAATAAAAAATGTTTTGCAAGCCACATCTATTATTATCAATCTATTAAAAATGAAGTAGCTGGAAATTCCAAGTCTAACCTTTTGATAAAATGTTATAACTTTTCTAATTACAAGGGTAAAAAAGACTAATCAATGCTATGCTGTTACCACATTCATTTGGCAATTAATTTTGCTGATGTGTCCTCCCATAACAATTTGATACAATATTTTTTTATTTTATTTAATTGTGAAAAAAATTAAAGGCCAAACTAATTTGTTTTATTATTTAATGCAGAATTTGAAAATATTTACTTATTTGCTCCACTACACAATTCATGCATCTCATAGGAATTGGAATAGACTCTTTTGAGGCCAAATTTGTTTTATTATTTAATGCAAAATTTGAAAATATTCACTTATTTGCTCCACTACACCATTCATGCATCTCATAGGAATTGGAATAGACTCTTTTGAGGCCAAACTAATTTGTTTTATTATTTGATGCATAATTTGAAAATATTCAGACTTATTACTTCTTTACACTACACGATTCATGTATCTCATAGGAATTGGAATAAACTCTTGATATTCACACAATTACAACTTCCCATATTCATTTTTATTCTTCCAATTAAAAAATCTCATATTTCTCTACCATATTATTTATTTAAATAGGAGTCTCTTTCTCTTCCACCCCTCAATCTTCATTCTCCACTCCCTCAATCTTCATTTTCCAACGTGTCCGTGCAGTCTCCACTCCCTCAATCTACATTCTCCTTCCCTATTCTTCATCACCACGTTTTTATAATAAAGTTTTTGTAACAGGTCTAAAGATTAACATCAATGACTTACCGATTGAAGCTGTGAAGGAGACTCAAATGATTTGTGGAAGATTGTTATTCGTTGTAAGCATATGTGGATGGTGACAATTCCTCCATCAAAGGTATAAAGTTTAAGTTTTTTTTGTTAATATATCATGTTGGATGTTTAAATTCTGGATAATTAATCATTTCACTTTAGTTTTTCATTTCGCAGCTGGATATGATTCATGCCATTGTCCCACCGCATTTGGTGTCAAAATACTTTGCTGAACTTGCTATTGGAAGTTCATATATCATACAGAATTTTAAGTTCTCGAATAATGATTTCTCATTCAAATCAAGTACTCATGGTTTCAAGTTGGTCTTTTGTGGTTAAACTTATATTAGGAAAATAAAATTGTCGGACATTTCTGTAGATTATTTAAACATTATTGGGTTGGACACCATTGTTGACGGAAAGATTCACGGAAAGTTTCAGTTTAATTTGTTAGTTGGTACGTTTATTCATATATTTATATTAAGCTATTTTGTTGATTCTTGGCATGTTTGTTAGTTGTACGTTTATTCATATATTTATAATAAGCTATTTCGTTGATTCCTGGCATGTTTGCTGACCTTTGTAATCTAAGTACAATATTTATAATAAGCTATTTCGTTGATTCCTGGCATGTTTGCTGACCTTTGTAATCTAAGTACAAAACATGTACGCATTTTGAAATTTTTATTTTTATTAGATTTTAATTCTGAAATTTTTATTTCTTATTTCTCTTTATTTAGTGAATCTTTTTTAACCTTTTATATTCTAATATCTTGAAAACTCATTTATTGAAATTTGTGTGATTCACTACTATAATATCATATCATATAAATTTGTGCAACTTTTAGCATTCCTAATTATATCTCTTTAATGAGATGAATTGACCTTGAGACAAATATGATATAAAAATACATTAGTTTTTCATTAAAAAAAAAATTTATTATTCTTTTTAAATTTTTACAATTATTTATTATCATTTTATTTAGTTAATTTTGCCTCTTTAAAAAAATGTAAAAAAAACATTATTTGAGTTTTTCTTATTAAAAATATACGTAATATATTAACTATAATTAAAAATATTTCTAAAATATAATAAATGAGACAAATATGAAATAAAAATAGGTAAGTTTTTTTAAAATATGTGAATTATCTAAATTATGCTTCCCAATATTTTGGTAAAACTTTAAATAAATTCGCTCATCTAATCATTATATATGTCTTTTATTAAATAAAATACTTTATTTCTATTAAATTGTATAATTTTTAAAAATAAAATAAATTAAAATAGAATAAACTTGAAAAATATTAGTTTTTTTATGATAATATTTAACATTTATATTAAAAATATAAATATTGTTTTAGAAAAATATCACATACATGATGTAAAATCATATATGATATTATAATCTAATAAAAAAACAAGAAAATTAACTTAACCTATAAATAACAAATATTTAATTTTTAAATTTAATTATATATAAATAAAAAATATTTTTAAAGAATTCATCTTCATTTTTTTAAAAGTAAGAATTCATCTTATTAGTGGCATTATTATCATTATAAATGTCATATGAAATTATATTTCATATGAATTCTTATTATTTATACATTGATACAAAATTGTAAATTTACAGTAATAAATATAAGGAAATTTTTTTGATAACTTATATAAAAAAAATTCAATCTATTAAGCATGATTTCTCTTATATTTTTCTAGATATATTAATATCGTATACTGAATAAAAAATATATATGATATTATGATATGATACAAGGAAAAAATAAAATTGAATTAAAAAAAATATTAGCTCTTTTTATAATAAAATGTGAACATTTATACTAAAAAAATATAAATATTTGTTTTTATGAAAAAACATAAGACAATTATCATTGATGAATACTCAATTTTATTTTATGAAAATACAAATTTGTTATTCTTTTTAAATTATACGACTGTCACAACTTTATAATTATTAAAAAGAGAAAAAAAAATTTAAAATTCAATTTGTATAATATTTTATACAAAAAGTATTAGCATTTAGACTAAAAAATTGTTACATATGTCTTTTTGTGTATGAATTTCAATAGAGAATGTTGATTTGAAAAACTACTGTCATAATTGCATTGATTAATTCAATGCTCATTGATCTTCCTTAATCAATCTTCTCTTCTTTTCCAATTTCTATTTTAATCCTTAAATTTAATTAATCGTAATAAATGTATAATTAATTTCAATTTGTTAAATTTGTAAATATGATCTAATAAAAAGGTTTTAAAATTGAAATTTAACGAGAAGTTGTCCTACATTGTGGGGTATAAAAAATAACTAAAATTTGACGGGCAACTGTAGTACATTTTAGGTTTGATAAATGGGCTAATATCTAACAATATGTTTCATAAATTTTTAAATTAACTCATCTGGATCGAACTGAGATTTGTTAACTCATCTGAATTCACGGGTATATGTGAACGTATCTATGATAACTCATCTGGATTCACGGGTATATGTGAACGTATCTATGAGATACCAACTCTAGATTGTTCATTTTAATGTCCATCTTTTAAATATTTCTCGCTGATGTTTTATATAATTGAATTAGAGAATCGAATGTACGGTTTTTATAAGTACTACAGATCAATGCTTAAAAGTTGGTGTATATTATTAGCATATGTTTGTGACTATGTGAATGTTGTCCAATTGAAGAATGACTTCAAACTTTATAAATGATGGTTTGATAGACGTGTAATGTGAATCTAGACGAGACCCGTGCGATAGCACGGGTATGTTACTAGTATTTAATAACCACAAATGCTTTGGCACGTCTCAAGGATTTCTCCCATTTTCTGCCACGTGTAATCCTTTACTTTTTAAAAATACTTTAGTTTAAAATAACAATATATATCTTCTATTATATTTTTAAATTTATGAAGATGGATAATGTTAACTTCTCCCATTGAAGCACAAATTAAAAACTAAATGGAGAAAGATATTTTATTATCATTAACAAAAACTTACAATTAATGTTTTTATTACAATCTTCAATATAAATTTTTTATTTGCATAATTTTTAACATTTATTTCTACGGCACAAGTTAACATTACTCTATAAAAATTATTAAGTAGTTATATAAAGTTTTTTTTTACAATGTTTTTATTAATTACTAACTTCGTCTCAATATAAGTGTCATAGTTAACACTTTCACACAAATTAAAAAAATGTCATAAATAAAAGAGAGAATGACAATTTTATTTTTTATTTGCGTATTCTTCTTATTATTATTAATGCATTGTAAGAGAAATAGTCATTAGGAGTATAATTAGAAGGTACAATTGAAAAATAAAAACTAAAAATATATTGGGAATTAAAAGTGACACTTATTTTAAGATAAATAATTTTTACAAATACGATATTTATTTCAGGATAGGAAGAATTTATGGAATAATTGTGTCTTCCCAAACAATTTATGAAACTTGGCATTATAGAAGTATGCACTGCTTTAGAAATGATTTTTCCTACCAAACCTATAGAACTAGGGTTTCTAAATTAAAAAGGAAAAAACACTAAAAATTAAATAAGAAAATTAAGTAACATTTTTTTCATTCATTTTTTGTCTAATGTCTCAATGAGACTCCAATATATAATACTTCTAATGGATAATAAACTTAAAGGCCTAAATGCTAGTAAAAGCCCAATTAAACTACATTCAAAATAAAATAACAATTAGTATAATTATATTACTAATTAAAATATCTAATTGCACCTCATATTATTACTTATCCCTTGAAGAACAACCTTATCCTCAAGGTTGTAATTGAGATAAACTTATAAAATATTTATCAAAATAGCTTTCAATTTATTCCTTATGCTTGTGTTGCACGTCATTTCGTCTAGAATATATATTGAAATCGCACTTGACTCCTTTACTTGAAGTTTGGCTTAAGGAATTTTAAAAGCATGCTTGTTGTTTCCAAACGAGTTAGATACACCATCAGTAAAAAACAAAACCAAAATTGATTTCATGTCAGAAGCTTCTACAAGGCCACTTAAAAGTTGAATATCAAGTTTGGTTTTGGAATTTGCAAAAGATAACACTTGTACCATATAACTTGATGATAAAAAAATAGCACTGCAATGAAGCTTTTTTCCTGTGGAGTGTCATAGACTTCCATTTTAGTTTGTGTAACCAACTAGAATTCTTTTTCTGACCGATCAATTTTTTTTGTTTATAAAAAGGAACAAAACTATACTCTTTTTCTACAACTAGAAGTAGGAAAACAAAACAAAAATACAATTTTGTCATTGCAGTAGTAAACCCAGCTACCTTTACACCATTGACCTCTCCTCCTATGTAGCAATTATAAGATAAGATTAAGTGTGTGACAACAAACAAAAGAATATACACCATATATACATAATAAATCACAGAATAAATTCTTTCAACTTCCAGTATTCTGATGTCGTCAATTGTTCCCTCAAGCTTCATTAGTAGAGATAACACATCTCTATAGAGGACTTGGAACACAAGAAACAAATTGTGTTCACGACTCGAAACAAGACTCTATATTCTTTACCAAACAGTTGTAAAGAATGACCTCAGACTTAACAATGCATGAACACTACCCTTAAACCCTATGATTGACTCAAATAGACAATCATAACCTAGACTCTAGACACTTCTCATATTCGAAAGAAGAACATGAGGGACTCAAACAAGACTCAAACAAAACGAAAAGACACTATATTCCTGAGCAATTTAAACAACATACCTGGACTTCACTCAAAGTCTTGATCAAGAAATGTTATTTGAGAACAAACTGCATCAGGTGGACTCGTGCATAGGTTGGATCATGCACTTAGATCAGAACAAGTGATAGACACCATCAATTCATGTCGTCAAATGATAATGCAAAGAATATTCTTTGCTGGTCTTTGAGAATAAACATGACTTGAGTTATGTTCTGAGGTTTTTGTGTGACTTTGTTCTTCTTTCTTCAAGATTAGTCTTTGAAAGACTTTTCAAATAAAAAGAAGTAGAGAAACATTGTCTTTGCTGATCTTCATACTCTTTTACTCCCCCTGAGATATACAACTTTAGGACATCTTTGATGTTCGTCCTTGAAGTTCCCTTCATTTGGAATTTTCCACAGATTCCAAGTTTAGAAACCTCAGTTTGCTTGCTACACAAGATCCAGATTGCCACATTCTGTAACTTGGAATAGAAGAAACTATGATGTATAACCATAAATTGATCTTCAATATACATGTCTAAGTTTTTTTATACAGACTTTGTAAATATCCAGCTCCCATCAAGATATTTAACAGAATCAGTATTCCACATCAGAGACTCTTGCCTTCTTCTTTGATGTGTGAAGATAATTGAGAACTCATGGTTGTAAGAACTTCTTCTCATCATCTAGGTTCTAAACCTAATAAGTACTAAGTCTCCCGTCAAATAAAACAATGAAATATTAACTGAAGAATTTGCTAAACCGACGTACCAGCTTTTCAGTTAGAATCTTCACATTTATACTTTCTGTTCTTGGAAAATAAAACAATAATAACTGAAGATCTTGAGATGTTGTAACATCAGATGTGACATCATCCTTCATGGTTCTTGGTTAACATCTTTAATGTCAAATTGACAATACTCAGGTTAGTAACAAAATAATCCAATAGTCAGCAATATCCAGACACATCGAGGGATAAAATAGCCAGCATCTCAATAACCTTTTCTTCAGACTTTAATTCTGATTTTGAGATGAAGGATGCCATGGTCTGTACCTATAGAGGAGATTCCCTCACCTAGGTTTCTGGAACAGATTTAGTCATATCATAACACTGAATTAGTCAGATCCATCTGACTTCCTTGATTTAAAATCATACTACCCTTTCTGGATAACAACTATGGCAGTACACATTCTTAACCATATTTCATTGTGATTGAGACACAGTATTCAACTCCAACAACTGCTCTATGGTTATGAATACTTATCTGGTTTCGTTGATCAGAGGAAACTTACAGATATAGGCTCTTCAAAAGTACAACATAAAGGATTAGAAAGGAATACCTTTATGAGTTTTTCTTAGTGGAACTGAGCACATGTTAATCGTGTCCTGATTAACTTAGCTAGATGTCTCCTCTTCCAGACCAGGAGTAGGTTCCAAACCAATGTTCTCACACTACATTAGTTTAGCACCAGAACATCTGTTCTCCAGCTGGTAGCTGCATACCAGTTCTTAATGTCCCAACATCAGATAGGACATCTGTTCCTCCTTCTAGGAACACTTCAACCTTGAAGATTTCAAGGTTCACACTTGCAGATAATTATGAATATCATTGATCAGGTGACATTCATCAGCTCTAATAAACCATGCCATTATGAGTGGACTTGAGAGGATACTCAAGTATCTTTGACACTTTAATTATAGCTGTCAATACCTGCCATACATTCTGTTGAACCTTCATAACCCTACGGTTTCTCAGAGACTATGCAGCGGAAAAATAGTCATATATCAACATAATTCACACAATGCTTACTTTAAGTGTTAGTAGTAAGCATGACAACTACAGATTGATTGTTACTCAACCTTGCACAATGCTTGCTTCTGCACCAAGCAACTGATTAGACCAAACCAAAATCCTGACTTGATGAACTCACAGACAAGAGAGGTTACCTTATCAATATCTTCACTCCCGTATGAAGGTTTTGATGAGCTTCTTCTCTATTCATAGATACCAGTTGAATTTGTATTTAAATTCAAGTTCTTCACTCCCGCATGAAGTCCTTGGACTTAGCACTCTTTGTTCCAGCATCACAGCTCTTAGGTCAGGTTGGTCTAATCATATAGGTCCATCCTCCACTTCAAGGGACCATACAATATGAACATTCTTTGTTCAAACACTCTTCTGCTTTTACCACAACCAGAATTTATCCCTTATGGATCTCATCCAGAAACAGACAGGATGCCTGCTCTGATACCAATTGAAAATTCTGGTATGACAGACTCGGATGTCAATCCTGATGTCAAGACATCTGATCTGTTATTAATGTAGCACCAGCAGAATACAATGATCCCTCATTATTTAATTACTCTTAGAAAAGAGTCAATGAGACCTGGGATCACACATGTTCAACATACATAACCAGATTATAATTTTACATGGTTCTGTACAGGAACAGCTAACACTTATGAACCTGATGTTATAGACAAAGTCATAACATTCGTAACTGAACAAACAATGTAGAAGATAAATAACACAGTTAATTGTTAACCCAGTTCGGTTCTAACTAACCTACTCTGGGGGCTACCAAGCCAGGAAGAAGATTCCACTATCAGTAGTACTATTTTATATAAACAACCTCTGGTTTACAGATAAACAACCTCTGGTTTACCTAGTCACTATCCAATGCAATCTCTATCTCAGAACTCCATCCAAGATAAGAAAACGTATGCTCACTCCCTGGTGATACCTAACTGTTACAACCCTGCAACAGCTATTTGCACAATTAACAATGAACACATACTTGATCTGCTTCACAGCTTTAATCAAGCTTACAATACTCAACTCTTACCTACAGGTTTCGAGTGAGGACAATCACTTCTCTAACCTACAGGTTTCGAGAAGGACAAGGAAGCCATCCCACAACCTGGGTGGTCTACCTATAGAAACCCTAATGACTACATCGTTAAAACCAAGTTTTCTATATCAAACTAGGTTACAAAAGTTTCCTATTTATAACCTGATCCCAATTGGACTTGGGCTTACAAATCGCAGCACTCTGGCTGTTACAAATATGCAGAAAATATTCTGCTACAAATAAGGTCTTTTAATCCTTAGTTTCCTAAATTAGAAACTGCTGAATCTTCAATCTTCTGATCTGATTCTTCCTGAATCTTCAATCTTCTAATATGATTCTTCAATTATTCTTTTGACCTTTAAATGTGCGCCACATAGGATTACATAATATTCACATAGAATAATCTGTATCTGTTAAGTACAAACTGAATCTTCCTTCTAGTTCTGCAGGCGCGATTTCATGAGTTGATGTCATGACATTCCATCTAACATCTTGCATGTACCTGTTTTGTTATTTATAAACTTGCAAGATTCACATTTTGACCATTTGCTGCTATTATATGTTTTAGCCAAACATTAGACAATAATACAGGACAGACAGAGCATCAACAGTTGAAAATCTGTTGAAAAGTCTAAAAGTAATCCTAATATCACTGATCCTGTTTCGGTTGATCACTCAATTCGAAGAATAGTATTAGATTTCTTGGGAACTAATTCAGATGATGTGTCGGATTTTAAAACATCCCTAACACAGCTTGGTAAGCCTACAAAGAAGGCAAACATGTTCTGTCTCTCTTGAAGGAGTGAAAAACACTTAGAAAGGGGGGATTGAATAAGTGTAACTCAAAAACTTGGAAGGTAAAAAGAATGAACACAATTATTTTTATCCTGGTTCATTGTTAACCAAACTACTCCTTTAGTCAGTCAGAGATTTGACGTTATAGCTTTTTCATTTTGTACTTTCTTCTGGACTTAGAATGTGTTGAGTAGACATTTGAATTTCAGAGTCTCCATCTTTGGTGCAGAGCATCTTCTGTCTTCTGACTTTGAAGAGCTTTGAGCGTGTTACCATCAGAGTTTCAGAGCTTGTACTTCTGACTGCCATCTTCTGATGCTTTCCAGTTCATGTTCTGATTCTGCATGACCATCTTTTTATGTCTTGCCAGACCATGTTCTGATTAAGCCATCCAGAACTTCTGGGTCAGTGCTTCTGAACGCTGATTTGTGCATACTCTTTTATACTTTTCCTAAAATGGAAAACGTAAAGGATTAGAGTACCACATTGTCCTATACAAAATTCATACTTAATGTTATCATCAAAACTAAGAATATTGATTAGAACATTTCTTGTTCTAACAATCTCCCCCTTTTTGATGATGACAAAAACATACAGAATTGATATGAATTTGTATCCAGAATATCAGATGAACAAAGACAATTACACAGATATAGCATAAGCATATAATTCAGAGTGTGTGAATATGTCTCCCCCTGAGATTAAAAATCTCCCCCTGAAATTAATACTAGAAGAATTTATAAATAAAAGACTTCCCTGAGTAATTTTCCATTTCAGTTGAGACTTTCACGTTGAACTAGAACTTCAGAACATTCAGAGCTTCTCTTCAAAGCTTCCATTGGACAGCTTCAGAGCTTTTAATTTCTCTTTGTGATCACTTTTATCAGAGCTCTATATCTTCAGTCTTATATGTATCTGAGCCATCAGATCTTGAGACTTCTTGTATCAGAGCTTCTGGTTTAACAAAGCAATGCTTGCTTCTGATCTCGAAGTTTCAGAGCACTAAGCTTGCTTAAATTCTTTAAGAGCTTTAGAATTGCTTTTCCCCATGTATTTGCTTCCAATATTGAGCTTGTCCAGAATATCACATTCCTGCAAAAACTATCAAAGACAGAAAACTTGCAAATAATTGTTAGGAATGTTGAGACTTAAGCCCAGCAACTGATATTATAAATCAATTCAATTATCACGTTTCTCCCCCTTTTTGTCATAACATCAAAAAGTATAAAAGATTCAGATGAAAGACACACAGAGTGAAGAAAGAAAAAGATAATATTTCATTGATAAGAATCAAAAGAGAATACAAAAGCAGATGCAAGCAAACAGATGCAACTTCTAAACCGTCCTGACCTTGTTGTTTAAAACATCAAAACCTGCATCAACAGAAGGTTTTGGAGGTTTTGTTTTGGGATGTGAGATTGGAGATTTTGGATTGAGAGAGGAGATTGGCTTATCTGGGTGAAAGAAAGAATAGGGTTGAGACTCTCTATCAAGAACAAATAATGTTTCTGAAGAGGATGGTTGGCGAGAGGATTCAGCTCCATTGTCTGAGTCTATGGCTACGACAACAGGGTCAGAAGATGATTTGTTTTTACGATTATAGGATTGCATGAGGTGGATGAAATAATCAGAAAGAGAGGATTCTGATGATGGGGAGGTTAGATAACACAGCAGTGTCAACAGGTTCATAGTTGGAATGTGGAGGAGGTTGAGAAGTGGAGATTATGGCGTGAGGAGGAATGATGATGTTTAGAGGAGTGGGTTCAAGAATTGGTTCAGAAACAGGAGGTTCAGAATCAAGAATAGGCGTTTTGCCTTTAGACTTGGGTGAAGATGGAGGGTTAGAAATTTTGGTGGTTGGAGGTGGTTTTGCTAGAGCTTTCTCTGGTGAAATGTTTGGTGGAGCTTCTGTTGATACAAAATTTGAATTTAAAACAGGACCAGAATCAGGTTCAGAAATTACAATACCTGAAGGTCGTTTCTTCTTTTGAGGCCTAGCAGGTCCTTCTCCAACAGTCTTCCTTTTCTTCTCCTTCTGCTTCTCCTTCTGTTTCTCCTTCTATTTCTCTTCCTTATTCACTTCCTTCTTTTTTTCCTTCTTCTCTTCCTTCTTCTTTTCTTCCTTCCTTTCTTCCTTCTGTTGTTCTTTCTTTTCTTCTTTCTTCTCCTTCTTCTCTTCTTTTCTCATTTCTGGTAGATCTAGCTTTCTTTTTGTCCTTCTTTCTCTTGCAATAACTCTGGAACTTGATCAGCAGTGGTGGCAAGATTATGCTTGCTTATCCATATGGGATCATAGTCAGAGCCTTCCGCCTTTTGCATATCAATGTATTGGACAACAACTTATGGATGTTCATTTCTGAAGAACAACTCAAAGTCAGCCAGAGCAGGAGCTTTTCTGGATCGAACTTCAGTGTTCACTTGGGGAGTAGCACCAATGATCTCAATTAAGCCCATCTTCTTCAGAGTATGAGCATTCATGGTACTTCCAATCATTGTATACGGATCCTTGATAATGCCAGCTTTCTCCAGATCCTCAACAATTTTTGTTTGAACCAGAAGATTTGTAATGATTCTTCCAAAAGGAATAATGTTTCTCTTATATTTGGGATTCTTCTTTCTAAATTCATCTCTAGATTCCTTCACATGCTGCCACATGTGGTTGAAAATGATGAAGAGAAGATCCACCTTCTCTTGTTTACCAATACAATAGAATGTATTGTTGGTCCTTGTTGACATGGTTTGAAGAAACTGTTGGCTTTCTGTGGTAGATGCAACCCAGAAGAATCTTAGCCCAGATTCTGTAAGGAGTCTTCAGTGCCTTGATTCCTGTAGACTCTTTCCCATCCTTGTAGATTTCTTCATACACATCATTCCACTCTGTTCTTCCTACAACTGCTCCAGAAACACCTTCAACGGTTTCCAACCCAAACAGTTTCCTTAGAAGATTTTCAGTGATGGAGAAGAGTTCACCATGAACAATAGACAAGATAGCTTTAGGCATGACAGTTGCATGAACCCATAATTCTTTCACCAAATCTGGATAAACTGGTCCACACAAACCATAGAAGAAAGCTTGCCATCCTTGAAAAAACATATTATCCTTCAGATGAATATCATGTGCTTCTAGGTTATCAACATCAACCATCATTCCGCATATAACTTCTAATTCTTTTAAAGGAATCATACAAGTCTTATGTGGAACAAGTTATTGTTGCTGTTGATCTTGATTTTGTTGTTGAGAAGATGAACCAACATGTTGCTTTGAAGAAGAAGCCATTGAAGCACTACTGAGATTTTTAGGTTTCTTTTTAGGGTTTTTGAAAAGGGAGAAGAAGAGGCAGAAATGCATAAACAAAGAGATGATGAATGCGTGAAAAGAGGGAAAATGAATGAGAGATGAGTTTAAATAGCCAAGGACGCGAAACAAAATGCAATGAGATTCTTAGAAAGAACGGTTACAGAATGCAGAGAATCAATCACAATTAATGATGAATAACGTTAGGAGAGATAACGTGAAATTTGAAAAGATTTGCACAGTTACCTAGGGCGGCGTCTCATCACTGCACGCATGCTTATCCCTTCAGAATGAACATGTGGTCATCATTTGGAATAGCTGGTGACAGCTGTTTTGCTTTAACAGAAATTCTGGATCAATTTAGACATATGAAACGTTAGCAATAACAGAATCAGAGTATCTAAATGATTAACATTTCCAGAACATCTGATAAGAAAATAAATACGCATTTCAAATCTAATCCATATATAAGATCTTCTCATCCTTTCATTCTGGGCATAAATCCATACTGATATTCTTCAGAATGACCTTAAACCTATCTTCAGCAAGGGGTTTTATGAAGATATCAGCCCACTGATGTTCTGTATCCATAAAGTTTAAAGAAAGAACACCCTTCTGAACATAGTCCCTAATGAAGTGATGTTCAATCTCAATATGTTTAGCTTTAGAATGTAAGATAGGATTCTTAGATAAACAAATAGCAGAAGTATTATCACAGAATATAGGAATGTTACTCTCATATATCTGATAATCTTCTAGCTGACTTTTCATCTAGAGCATCTGTGTACTACATCCTGCAGTAGCAACATATTCTGCTTCTGTAGTTGAGAGTGCAATGGTAGCTTGCTTCTTGCTGTACCAGGAGATCAGGTGACTACCCAGAAACTGACAGCTTCCAGAAGTACTTTTCCTTTCAACTCTATCTCCAGCGTAATCAGCATCACAATATCCTACTAAGTTGTATTCTTCAGATCTTCTGTAGATTAAACTAACATTAGTAGTACCTTTCAAATACCTCATAATTCTCTTAACAGCAGTTAAGTGAGATTCTCTAGGATCTGATTGGAATCTAGCACACAAGCATACACTGAATAAAATATCAGGCCTAGAAGCAGTAAGATATAGAAGACATCCAATCATACCTCTGTAGATCTTCTGATCAACCTTCTTACTTACCTCATCCTTACCTAATACACACGTTGGATGCATTGGAGTCTTTGCTTCTTTGCTTTTTGACAGATTAAACTTCTTCAGAAGTTCTTTCACATACTTGGTCTGATGAACATAAGTTCCTTCAGAAGTTTGATTGATCTGGATCCCAAGGAAATACTTGAGTTCTCCCATCATGCTCATTTCAAACTCAGCCTGCATAGACTTAGAAAACTCCTTTCCAAGTGTAGCATTAGATGTTCCAAATATGATATCATCAACATAAATTTGGAAAATTAAAATATCCTTTTTAAAGGTTTTACAGAAGAGAGTTGTATCCACTCGTCCTCTAGTGAAACCATTATCCAGAAGGAAAGAACTTAATCTTTCATACCAAGCTCTGGGAGCTTGCCTCAGGCCATATAATAATTTCTTTAATTTGAAAACATGTTCTAGAGACTTAGAGTCTTCAAAACCAGGAGGTTGGTGGACATATACTTCTTCATCTATATAACCATTTAAGAAGGCACTCTTAACATCCATCTGATACAGAGTGATGTTATGCTGAGTGGCACAAGAAATTAGAAGACGAATAGATTCTAACCTGGCCACTGGTGCAGAGGTTTCTGTATAGTCAATGCCTTCTTGCTGACTATAGCCCTGAGCAACCAGTCTGGCTTTGTTTCTTACAACTTCTCCTTTTTCACTTAGCTTGTTTCTGAAGACCCACTTAGTTCCAATGATGTTAAATCCTTTTGGTCTTGGAACCAGATCCCAGACATCATTCCTTGTAAATTGATTTAGCTCTTCTTGCATGGCAATTATCCAGTCAACATCTTCCAGAGCTTGATCAACAGAAGTTGGCTCAATCAAAGATACTAGACCAAATTGACATTCTGCATTGTTCTTTAGGAATGCTCTAGTTCTGATGGGATCATCTTTCTTTCCAATGATGACATCTTCTGAATGAGCAGAGTTGAGTCTAGAAGATCTTCTGAGTGTTGGATCTTCAGATATTCTGAGATTCTCCAAAGATGTTGCAACTTGATCTTCTGCATCATTCTTTCCTTTGGGTTCTTCATGATCTGAGATAGATATATCTATATCTGCAAAATTCTCAAACTGCTTTGGCTTTTCATTGCCAAGCTTATCATCAAATCTGATATTGATTGATTCTTCAACTACCAGAGTTTCAGTATTGTATACTCTGTAGCCTTTTGAGCGTTCAGAATATCCAAGTAGAAAACACTTCTGAGCTTTAGAATCAAAATTATGCAGATGATCTTTAGTATTCAGAATATAGCATACACATCCAAATGGATGGAAATAAGAAATGTTGGGCTTTCTGTTCTTCCACAATTCATAAGGAGTCTAATTAAGAATAGATCTTATGGAGATTATATTCTGAATATAACACGTTGTGTTAATTGCTTCTGCCCAGAAATGCTTGGCCATATTCGTTTCATTGATCATGGTTCTGGCCATTTCTTGTAGAGTCCTATTCTTTCGTTCTACAACTCCATTTTCCTGTGGAGTTCTTGGACAAGAGAAATCATGGGCAATACCATTTTCTTTGAAATAAATTTTAAAGAATCTGTTCTCAAATTCACCACCATGATCACTTATGACCTTTATGATTTTGAATTCCTTCTCAGATTGAATCTGAGTGTAGAAGTCAAAGAACACAGTATGAGACTCATCCTTATGTTTCAAGAACTTTACCCACGTCCATTTGCTATAGTCGTCTACGATGACTAATCCATATTTCTTCCCTCTGATTGATGCTGTTTTGACTGGTCCAAAAAGATCAATATGCAGAATTTCTAGCGGCCTAGAGGAAGAGACAACATTTTTAGACTTGAATGCAGGTTTTGAAAACTTCCCTTTCTGACATGCTTCGCAAAGAGCATCTGATTTATATTTCAGATTAGGGAGTCCTCTGACCAGATTGAGTTTGTTAATCTGAGAGATCTTTCTCAAACTAGCATGACCCAATCTTCTGTGCCAGACCCACTACTCTTCACTAACAGCAAGTAACCTTCTGATTCTTGAGATCTGAAAGATCAATCTTATAAATGTTGTTCTTTCTCTTCCTGTAAATAGGATTGAGCCATCCTTCTGACTAATAGCTTTACAAGACTGTTGATTGAAGATTATGTCATAACCATTGTCACTTAATTTACTTATGGACAATAAGTTATGAGCTAATCCATCTACTAAAAGAACATTAGTTATAAAGGGAGAGTTACCAATGCATATGGTTCCAGAGCCAATGATTTTGCCCTTCTGGTTCCCTCTAAACTTTACTTCTCCAGCAAATTTAAGATCCAGGCTTTGGAACATAGACCTTCTTCCCGTCATGTGTCGTGAGCACCTAGAGTCCAGGTACCATGACATGTTTGCCTTTGTCTTTTGAGCCTTGAAGGAGATCTGCAACAGGAATTATCTTTTCCTTAGGTACCCACATTATTTTGGGTCCTTTTGGGTTAGTTCTTCTCAAGTTCTGACTGAACTGAGATTTAGCATGAGGTTTAACATAAGATTTTCTAGATTGTGTAACAACATGTTTCTTGGTGTGTGTTATGTGGAAACTCTTAGAGTGAGATGTGTGCTTAATATCATGAGAATGGCCATACTTGAACTGACCATACAAAGTTTTGTATGTGATAATCATCTCATCAACAGGTTCAAGTTTGTATGGGGTTTCACCCTCAAAGCCTATGCCTATTCTCTTGTTTCCACTTACTCCGTATATCATAGAGGCTAGCTGACTTCTGCCTATACCTCTAGATAAGAACTTTCTAAAGCTTAAGTCATATTCCTTCAGAATATTATTAGTACTTGGAATAGATTTTTCTGAACTGGAAGATGATTCAACATCTTTGGTTAATTTTAAAACTTTTTCCTTAAGTTCAAAATTTTCTATTTCAAGCCTCTTAGTTTCAGATTAAAAGAGCTTTTCAAGCTTTTTGTATTTGATACTAAGTTGACTTTTAACTTCCAGAAGTTCAGATAAACTAGAAACAAGGTCTTCTCTAGTAAGTTCAGAAAATACCTCATCAGAGTCTGAATCAGAAGTAGACTCTTCACCAGTGTCAATTGTTGCCATCAGTGCTATGTTGGCCTGCTCATCTTCAGAGTCTGACTCTTGATCAGAAGAGTATGAGTCATCCCAAATAGCCATTAAGCCTTTCTTCTTTTCAAAGCTTTTCTTGGGCTTTTCCATCTGAAGCTTTGGACATTCATTTTTGTAGTGTCCAGGATCTTTACATTCAAAGCACGTCACCTTCTTCTTGTCAGATCTTCTTTGTCCAAAAGATTCTCCCTTTTCAGGTCTTTTGAAGTTCTTGAATATCTTGAACTTTCTCTGCTTGCTTTTCTAGAGTTGATTTGCTCTTCTGGATATTAGAGACAGTTCATCTTCTTCTTCTTCTTCTGATTCTGACTCGTCAGAATCTTCTTCTTCAGCCTGAAAAGCGTTAGTGCATTTTTTATTATTAGATTTTATTGCAATGGACTTACCTTTCTTTTGAGGCTCATTAGCATCCGGCTCGATCTCGTGACTTCTTAGGGCACTTATCAGCTCCTCAAGAGACACCTATTCAGATTCTTGGCAATCTTGAATGCAGTCACCATGGGTCCCCATCTTATGGGTAAGCTTCTGATGATCTTGAATGCAGTCAGAGTCTGGAATCTTGAAAACATTGCTTCAATGTTCTCATCTTCCTCCATCTTGAATGCTTCATATTTCTGGATTAGTGCTAGAGCCTTGGTCTCCTTTACTTGAGCATTACCCTCATGAGTCATCTTTAAGGATTCAAAGATATCATGAGCTGTTTCTCTGTTTCTTATCTTCTCATACTCAGCATGAGAGATAGCATTTAGCAATATGGTCTTTAACTTGTAATAATTCTTGAATTCTTTCTTTTGGTCATCACTCATAGCTTGTCTTGTAATCTTGACTCCACGAGTGTTTACAGGATGTGTGTAACCATCCAACACTAAGTCTCATAAGTCACCATATTGACAAAGAAAGTAACTTTCAAGTCTATCCTTCCAATACTCAAAGTTTTCACCATCAAAGACTGGTGGTCTATTGTAACCGTCGAAGCTACTGCTTCCATTGTTATAATTGTTGTTTTGTTCAGGAGTAGGAGTAGATGAACTTGTTTCAACCATTTTGATTTAGTGTTTTTTGTAACAGCCCGAATTTTATTATTTGACTAATTAAATTAAATAAGGATTTATTTACTTAATTTGGACGAAGTTTGATAATTAATTGGATCGTCGGTGTTATTGAAGAACATGTTCGGATTATTAAGTGAGGTTGGAATTTATTCGGTTAATCGGATAATTAATAAAGTGGAATATGTAGAGAAATAATATTAGATTTAATATTATTATTGGATTTTATTTAATTGAGATAAAGTCAAATTTAATTGGATTAACCAGAAAGTATTATTAAAGGTAATAATATTATTTATTGGAGCATAATTATTTATTTGACTACTCTATTTCATCAATTGGGCCTAATTAGTTAGGAAGTGGAATTATATGGGTTAAGCCCAATATGAATAATATAGTAAGGGTTTGGGAAGAGTAGAGGTATCATAACTTTGGCTCATTTTGGAGAGGAGCAAGAGGAAGAAAGGGGAAGAACAACAAGGGGCAAAAGCTAGGGTTTGAAGCACATTGAAGAGGTAAGGGGGAGAATCCTTATCATTATGGGTTAGTATGATTGGGTCAATGGGTGGATTAACATGATTAGGTTAATGTGTAGAGATTAGAAAGAATGAATTTGGAATAAATGTGAAAGAAATGAGTGAAAATACAAGAAATAGTGGGCAATGTGTTGCTAACGCCGTTCGACACTTGTACCCATGGTGGTCGGCATTATGCCTTGACGACCGACAGTGTGCCGTTTAGCCAATCATATTTAAGCCACTTACTGTTTTCGTTTCATCACATTTTTCGTTTCCATGCTTTTCCAATGTGCCCTGCTATTTTGGTTTTCTATTTCATAAGTGTGTTCTATTATTTTGTTTTTTTTTCTTCTATGTTGGGTGTACGGTACTGTTTCCATGTGCTCATATGCTGTTCCTTCATGAACATATATAAATGGAATTGAAATCCCACTTAAGCCATACTATTTTCGTTTCATGCGATCCCATTGTGTTATGTTATTTTGTTTCATGTTTCATACTGTTAAATATATATAATGGTATAATATAATGGAAATAAGAAAAGAGTGATGCATGCCGTTGATACGCCGGTCGGTATATGTTGTTCGCTGTGTGTTGTTCTTCGTTCTGTTTGTTTCATATTACATGTTGATTAATAATATATAATATGGGGTACTAGAAGTGAACATCCCAATCACCCATTATATTTTCATTTCTTGTGCTATGTGCTATTTGTTGTTTTCTGTTCCATATTTCTAATCAGGTTACTTAAAATATATACATAGTGGTATGATGATGTAAATGATTCATGACTATAAGGTGATATATAATAGCATGATATAATAGAAATGAAACAATAGGATAATGAATTTGTGAAACAATAGTAATTATAGAACAAAATGTAACTCAAAACAGTCCCGTTTGTCCGAATAACGGAATTAAGCGGTATAATTACTTGTCCGGAATTTGATGAAAATTTACATGGTAGATAAATTTAATTAGTAGGTTAACATGGTAGTGTTATTTCGTCGAAATAGTAATATTTTACGAACCGACCGAATTTGTGTTGAATTGATTTTTATGTTTAAACAGTAGCAACTATAAAGATATGCCTTGAACAGTAGGATATTAGAAATAGGCAATGGAAAATAGAATTGATATTTTGGAAATTAAAATAAGCGATATTAATTGATAACTAATAGTTGTATTAATTGTATTGAGCCTAAATGTTGGATATACTCGAAATTGAATTGACTATCCGTTTTGTCGGTGAGTTACGGTAAATTGAGTATTCGTCCGTAATTGCATTGTGGATTGAATATGTTTATATTGAAAATGATATATGCATATGCCAATGATACTGTTTCGATGTTGATTCTCTGTGGTTTAGTTGGTTAGCATTAAATTAATGATTAATTGCTTGATGTTGAAAGTGTGTGTTCATGTATAATTGGCAAAATGAGAATTAACATGAGATAGTGTGGTTACTAGTGTTAATCGGATTGTGTGAATCGTAATTGATTAATTGGCCTCTTGTATGTGAATGATGTGTGTGTTGTGAATGTTGTATACAATTGGTGGATAATTCATAGAGTTGAATTATTGTGATATGCGGAAAGTTAAGATGGTAGAGATGATCTTAATTGCATATATTTGTGATATTGTACATACATTCATATCATAGTGTGCCTTGAAACACAGGTGGATTTGCATTGAAACACAAGCGGGCTTGGATTCTAGAGTGAATCGGAAGCCGTAAACTATATGTTTACAATTGGTGGACTTTGGTCTTGTCCGGATCGGAAGTGTGGCTTAGATTCTAGAGATATGAATCGGAGGCCGGTGAAACTTAGAATTTCACATTTGTACCACATGCATAGTGTCACATGTTTCATTGAGTCACATTAGAGTTATGTGATAGTTGACTATATGCATTATGTTGTCATGATATGTGCATGATTGTGATAATTGATTATGTGCATTATGTTGTTGTAATAAGTGTAGGAGTGAACAATTGATTATGTGCATTGATGTTGTAATGCTATGTGTATGAGTTTGGTAATTGATTATGTACATTTGGTGTTATAGTGATATTTGTATTAGTTGATAATTGAGAATGGGTGGTGTTTGAATACGTAATTGGTTAAATGCGGGAATATGTGATAATTATGGCTATGTGTATAATTGAGAATATAGTATTGAGATATTATACTCTTATACTTGGTGTATGCTTAATATATGTGAATTATGATTAGCATAAATTTCATGATTAGGCAAGTGTAATGCATTCCTATAATTGTTGATTTAACCATTGTATCTCATTATACTTTCTTCATAATGGTTCGTATTCTCACCCTTCTGTTTTAATGTTGCCCTCGTTTGGCGTCATGCAAGTTTGACGATTAGTAGCTGGCGTGTGATCTAGTCGGAGTTTCGTCCGAGTTGCTTGGTAATTAAGTAGCGAGTCAATGCTCTGGTCATGTAACACTGGGTAGCTTAGAAGTTGAACTCATGTTCTATTTGTTTATGTATTTTGTTATAACTTGTGAACCTGTTTAAATGGTTACTTGTTGTTGAGAGGCTTTAGGCCAAATATTATGATCATGGTATGGGACATGTATCATTTATATGAAACACATGAGTATTACTTTCCGCTGTTAATGCATATTCTGGATGAATTATGATTATATGTCAGGTGTTATTTGAAATGACCAGGTGTATTGTATTTTATGGGTAAATGATGTTGGTTTTAAAAGCTTTTTAGTTTTTGAAAACGTCGATGTGACGGCCTTTTGAGTTATATGTGTGCTTATTCTCTGATTATATGCTTATTATTTTATGGGGTAAAAAGGGGTGTTACATTAGTGGTATCAGAGCATGGTCGACCAGTTGGTCAAGGTTATTAATGTTTTTTATCCTGTTGTATTTGATTCGTGTATCTGACACGATCGTTACTGTTTTGTCTGGCTGTTTGGTTGTTTAGGACGATGGCTACGGGAAGGAATGTTGACATTAATGATGAGGCAATGATGAGGTGGACTGGTACAATTGGACAAGCGCCGCAAGAGAATGTCGGTTATGGAGGAAAGGATGAGTTCCGTGCTTTTGGAGACTTTCAAAGGTGCAACCCTCCGATCTCTGAAGGAGGGTATGGACCGGACAAAGCACATGCATGGATGAGAGAAATCGAGAAGATCTTTCAAGTCGTGAGTTGTACTGATGTACAGAAGGTACAGTTTGGTACTCACATGCTGACAAAAGAAGCTGACGTTTGGTGGAGTAATATTGTGCAGAGATTTGAAAGAGAAGGTATTGAAGTTACTTGGACTCTTTTCCGTGATGCATTTTTGGGAAACTATTTTCCAGAAGAGGTGCGTGGAAAGAAAGAAGTGAGGTTTCTACAGTTGAAACGAGAAGGAGGACAGTTCCGTGGGAAACCATATGATAACAAGAAGGAACAATATGGTTTTGTCAAGAGGCTAAGTGGGGGAGGGACTCCTACTCCACTTAAGTGTTTCAGATGTGGTGTTGAAGGTCATCGTGTTTCTGAGTGTAAGAAAGAGGTTACTACTTGTTTCAAGTGTGGCAGGCCAGGTCACATAGTTGCTAATTGTAGAGCTGGTGGGAGTGTGACTTGTTACAACTGTGGTGAGCGAGGTCACATTCATACCAAATGTGATAAGCCAAAGAAGGAGCAAGCGAAAGGAAAAGTGTTTCCGTTGTCTGGTGCTGAGACTACTTCTAAGGATAAGTTAATCTGAGGTACGTGCTTTATTATTGATAATGGTGCAACGCATTATTTCATTCTTTGGATTGTGCTATAAGATTGGATCTTGTTTTATCTATTATGCATAGAAGTGTAGTTATTAATACAACTGCGGTGGTTTTGTTTCTACTTCTTTTGCGTGTTCGAATTATCCGTTGAGCATCTTTGGTAGAGATTTTGAGAATTGATGTAATTTGTTTTCCGTTAGACTAAGTTGATGAGAATTTTGGTGTGAATTGTTTGGAGTTGAATCAAGTAATTGTAACTTTAAGAAAGATTTTGAATCTTGGTGTTTTAAGTGATTTCGAGTGCGAGTTCTGAAGGAACACTATTATAGTTAGTAACGGTGGTTTATGTTTCATTATGATTGTCGACTATCTATTGACAAATTGAGGACTTGATCACCCTTAATCTATTGTTGATAGGAGACGATATCGTATTGAACGAGATATACTTGTCTTACTAATTTGGTAGCGTGTAAAGCGACTAAGGAGAAGTTGAAGAGTAGATTTGAGGAATTGTTTGAGAAGAGGTTCATTGTCTGAGTGTATAGTCGTAGAGTTACACCTGTTTTGTCGAGTAAGAAGAAAGATGGTTCTATGAGGTAATGTTTCTTGAGGATATTTGATTCTAAGAGCGACGATGATCATGTTGAACATTTAAGGATTGGGTTATCGGTGCTGAAAGAGAAGAAGGTTATGTAAAGCTTTCTAAATGTGAGTTTTGGTTGGAAGAAGTGAATTTTCTTGGATATGGGATTTCGAGTTGAGGTGTGTTGATGCAGATATCGATAAGTGGTAGCTTATGCTTCAAGGTAACCTAAAGTACATAAGAGGAATTATTCGATGTATGTATTGGAGTTGCTTGCCGTTGTGTTTGTTTTGGAATGTAAGAGGCATTGTTTGTTTGGATCAAGGTTTGATGAGTTGAGTGATCACAGGAGTTGAATATGAGGTAAACAAGACGAGTAGAATTTCGAAGGATTTTAATCTTTGGTTTGAATTACCATCCTGGAACAGTGAAGGTTGTAGCCGATGCATTGAGTAGGAAATAATTTTATAAGTTATGTTGAGAATTCAAGAATTGGAAATCGTTGGAACGATTTAGAGAATTGAGTTTGGTTGTGAAGCGACGTCTTCGTGTGTTAAGTTGGCATGTTAAAGCTTACTTGTGATTGTTTGACAAGATGATATTGATTAATCAAGGAAAAAGTGATGACTTTTGGATTGTCGAGAATGGTGTCATGAGATGTTGTGGTCGAGTTTGTATCCCTGATGGTTCGAATTCGGACAAAGAGACTTTTGGATGAGGAACATCGTAATGATTTGAGTATTAATCATGGTGTTAATGATGTATCGAGATTTGAGGAAATGTGTAGTGGTAAAGTATGAAGAGGGATATACTGGAATTGTGTATTTGAGTTGGAATTGGCAGGAACCGTTTCGCTTGGTGCAACAGTTATCCTATTAGAGTGGAAGTGAGATAGTATCTCTATGGATTTTGCTTCGGGTTGCTGAGAACATCGAGTAATTGTGAAGTGATTTGGGTCATTGTGGAAAGGTTGACGAGATGTGCTTATTTTATTCTAGTGAGGATGGATTATCGAATGGAGAGACTTGCTAAGTTTGAAATCGAGAGAATGATGTGTTTGCATGGTATTCCATTCGAGTATTGGAGTAGCATCCTTGGGAGCTTGTATGGTTGAAGATGTGGAACGTTTTGTGTTGGTATGAATCGGGAGAGAGTAAGTGTGGTTTCGGTATCGAAATGATTGTGTCGATTGGATTTTCGAGGATGAAAATATTTTAAGTGGGGGAGAGTTGTAACAGCCCGAATTTTATTATTTGACTAATTAAATTAAATAAGGATTTATTTACTTAATTTGGACGAAGTTTGATAATTAATTGGATCGTCGGTGTTATTGAAGAACATGTTCGGATTATTAAGTGTGGTTGGAATTTATTCGATTAATCGGATAATTAATAAAGTGGAATATGTAGAGAAATAATATTAGATTTAATATTATTATTGGATTTTATTTAATTGAGATAAAGTCGGATTTAATTGGATTAACCAGAAAGTATTATTAAAGGTAATGATATTATTTATTGGAGCATAATTATTTATTTGACTACTCTATTTCATCAATTGGGCCTAATTAGTTAGGAAGTGGAATTATATGGGTTAAGCCCAATATGAATAATATAGTAAGGGTTTGGGAAGAGTAGAGGTATCATAACTTTGGCTCATTTTGGAGAGGAGCAAGAGGAAGAAAGGGGAAGAACAACAAGGGGCAAAAGCTAGGGTTTGAAGCACATTGAAGAGGTAAGGGGGAGAATCCTTATCATTATGGGTTAGTATGATTGGGTCAATGGGCGGATTAACATGATTAGGTTAATGTGTAGAGATTAGAAAGAATGAATTTGGAATAAATGTGAAAGAAATGAGTGAAAATACAAGAAATAGTGGGCAATGTGTTGCTAATGCCGTTCGACACTTGTACCCATGGTGGTCGGCATTATGCCTTGACGACCGACAGTGTGCCGTTTAGCTAATCATATTTAAGCCACTTACTGTTTTCGTTTCATCACATTTTTGTTTCCATGCTTTTCCAATGTGCCCTGCTATTTTGGTTTTCTATTTCATAAGTGTGTTCTATTATTTTGTTTTTTTTCTTCTTTGTTGGGTGTACGGTACTGTTTCCATGTGCTCATATGTTGTTCCTTCATGAACATATATAAATGGAATTGAAATCCCACTTAAGTCATACTATTTTCGTTTCATGCGATCCCATTGTGTTATGTTATTTTGTTTCATGTTTCATACTGTTAAATATATATAATGGTATAATATAATGGAAATAAGAAAAGAGTGATGCATGCCGTTGATACGCCGGTCGGTATATGTTGTTCGCTGT
Organism: Vicia villosa; assembly: GCF_029867415.1. NCBI lineage: Eukaryota > Viridiplantae > Streptophyta > Magnoliopsida > Fabales > Fabaceae > Vicia > Vicia villosa. Next base: position 186,314 of record NW_026705678.1, on the reverse strand, counting down.
GTGTTGTTCTTCGTTCTGTTTGTTTCATATTACATGTTGATTAATAATATATAATATGGGGTACTAGAAGTGAACATCCCAATCACCCATTATATTTTCATTTCTTGTGCTATGTGCTATTTGTTGTTTTCTGTTCCATATTTCTAATCAGGTTACTTAAAATATATACACAGTGGTATGATGATGTAAATGATTCATGACTATAAGGTGATATATAATAGCATGATATAATAGAAATGAAACAATAGGATAATGAATTTGTGAAACAATAGTAATTATAGAACAAAATGTAACTCAAAACAGTCCCGTTTGTCCGAATAACGGAATTAAGCGGTATCATTACTTGTCCGGAATTTGATGAAAATTTACATGGTAGCTAAATTTAATTAGTAGGTTAACATGGTAGTGTTATTTCGTCGAAATAGTAATATTTTACGAACCGACCGAATTTGTGTGGAATTGATTTTTATGTTAAAACAGTAGCAATTATAAAGATATGCCTTGAACATTAGGATATTAGAAATAGGCAATGGAAAATAGAATTGATATTTTGGAAATTAAAATAAGCGATATTAATTGATAACTAATAGTTGTATTAATTGTATTGAGCCTAAATGTTGGATATACTCGAAATTGAATTGACTATCCGTTTTGTCGGTGAGTTACGGTAAATTGAGTATTCGTCCGTAATTGCATTGTGGATTGAATATGTTTATATTGAAAATGATATATGCATATGCCAATGATACTGTTTCGATGTTGATTCTCTGTGGTTTAGTTGGTTAGCATTAAATTAATGATTAATTGCTTGATGTTGAAAGTGTGTGTTCATGTATAATTGGCAAAATGAGAATTAACATGAGATAGTGTGGTTACTAGTGTTAATCGGATTGTGTGAATCGTAATTGATTAATTGGCCTCTTGTATGTGAATGATGTGTGTGTTGTGAATGTTGTATACAATTGGTGGATAATTCATAGAGTTGAATTATTGTGATATGCGGAAAGTTAAGATGGTAGAGATGATCTTAATTGCATATATTTGTGATATTGTACATACATTCATATCATAGTGTGCCTGGAAACACAGATGGATTTGCTTTGAAACACAAGCGGGATTGGATTCTAGAGTGAATCGAAAGTCGTAAACTATATGTTTACAATTGGTGGACTTTGGTCTTGTCCGGATCAGAAGTGTGGCTTAGATTCTAGAGATATGAATCGGAGGCCGGTGAAACTTAGAATTTCACATTGGTACCACATGCATAGTGTCACATGTTTTATTGAGTCACATTAGAGTTATGTGATAGTTGACTATATGCATTATGTTGTCATGATATGTGCATGATTGTGATAATTGATTATGTGCATTATGTTGTTGTAATAAGTGTAGGAGTGAACAATTGATTATGTGCATTGATGTCGTAATGCTATGTGTATGAGTTTGGTAATTGATTATGTACATTTGGTGTTATAGTGATATTTGTATTAGTTGATAATTGAGAATGGGTGATGTTTGAATACGTAATTGGTTAAATGCGGGAATATGTGATAATTATGGCTATGTGTATAATTGAGAATATAGTATTGAGATATTATACTCTTATACTTGGTGTATGCTTAATATATGTGAATTATGATTAGCATAAATTTCATGATTAGGCAAGTGTAATGCATTCCTATAATTGTTGATTTAACCATTGTATCTCATTATACTTTCTTCATAATGGTTCGTATTCTCACCCTTCTGTTTTAATGTTGCCCTCATTTGGCGACATGCAAGTTTGACGATTAGTAGCTGGCGTGTGATCTAGTCGGAGTTTCGTCCGAGTTGCTTGGTAATTAAGTAGCGAGTCAATGCTCTGGTCATGTAACACTGGGTAGCTTAGATGTTGAACTCATGTTCTATTTGTTTATGTGTTTTGTTATAACTTGTGAACCTGTTTAAATGGTTACTTGTTGTTGAGAGGCTTTAGGCCAAATATTATGATCATGGTATGGGACATGTATCATTTATATGAAACACATGAGTATTACTTTCCGCTGTTAATGCATATTCTGGATGAATTATGATTATATGTCAGGTGTTATTTGAAATGACCATGTGTATTGTATTTTATGGATAAATGTTGTTGGTTTTAAAAGCTTTTTAGTTTTTGAAAACGTCGATGTGACGCCCTTTTGAGTTATATGCGTGCTTATTCTCTGATACCACTAATGTAGAAAGTATAATGAGACTTCTATGTATTTGAGCCATCAGATATTGAGACTTCTTGTATCAGAGCTTCTGGTTTAACAAAGCAATGCTTGCTTCTGATCTCGAAGCTTCAGAGCACTAAGCTTGCTTAAATTCTTTAAGAGCTTTAGAATTGCTTTTCCCCATTTATTTGCTTCTCATATTGAGCTTGTCCAGAATATCACATTCCTGCAAAAACTATCAAAGACAGAAAACTTGCAAATAATTGTTAGGAATGTTGAGACTTAAGCCCAGCAACTGATATTATAAATCAATTCAATTATCACGTTTCTCCCCCTTTTTGCCATAACATCAAAAAGTATAAAAGATTCAGATGAAAGACACATAGAGTGAAGAAAGAAAAAGATAATATTTCATTGATAAGAATCAGAAGAGAATACAAAAATAGATGCAAGCAAACAGATGCAACTTCTAAACCTGTCCTGACCTTGTTGTTTAAAACATCAAAACGTGCATCAACAGAAGGTTTTGGAGGTTTTGTTCTGGGAGGTGAGATTGGAGATTTTGGATTGAGAGAGGAGATTGGCTTATCTGGGTGAAAGAAAGCATAGGGTTGAGATTCTCTACCAAGAACAAATAATGTTTCTGAAAAGGATGGTTGGTGAGAGGATTCAGCTTCATTGTCTGAGTCCATGACTACGACAACAGGGTCAGAAGATGATTTGTTTTTACGATTATAAGATTGCATGAGGCGGATGAAAGAATCAGAAAGAGAGGATTCTGATGAGGGGAGGTTAAATAACACAGCAGTGTCAACAGGTTCATAGTTAGAATGTGGAGGAGGTTGAGAAGTGGAGATTATGGCGTGAGGAGGAATGATGATGTTTAGAGAAGTGGGTTCAAGAATTGGTTCAGAAACAGGAGGTTCATAATCAAGAATAGGCGTTTTGCCTTTAGACTTGGGTGAAGATGGAGGATTAGAAATTTTGGTGGTTGGAGGTGGTTTTGCTGGGGCTTTTTCTGGTGAAATGTTTGGTGGAGCTTTTGTTGATACTAAATTTGAATTTAAAACAGGACCAGAATCAGGTTCAGAAATTACAATACCTGAAGGTCGTTTCTTCTTTTGAGGCCTAACAGGTCCTTCTCCAACAGTCTTCCTTTTCTTCTCCTTCTGCTTCTCCTTCTGTTTCTCCTTCTGTTTCTCTTCCTTATTCACTTCCTTCTTCTTTTCCTTCTTCTCTTCCTTCTTCTTTTCTTCCTTCCTTTCTTCCTTCTGTTGTTCTTTCTTTTCTTCTTTCTTCTCCTTCTTCTCTTCTTTTCTCATTTCTGGTAGATCTAGCTTTCTTTTTGTCCTTCTTTCTTTCTCTTGCAATAACTCTGGAAATTGATCAATAGTGGTGGCAAGATTATGCTTGCTTATCCATATGGGATCATAGTCAGAGCCTTCCGCCTTTTGCATATCAATGTATTGGACAACAACTTATGGATGTTCATTTCTGAAGAACAACTCAAAGTCAGCCAGAGCATGAGCTTTTCTGGACCGAACTTCATTGTTCACTTGGGGAGTAGCACCAATGATCTCAATTAAGCCCATCTTCTTCAGAGTATGAGCATTCATGGTACTTCCAATCATTGTATACGGATCCTTGATAATTCCAGCTTTCTCCAAATCCTCAACAATCTTTGTTTGAACCAGAAGATCTGTAATGATTCTTCCAAAAGGAATAATGTTTCTCTTGTATTTGGGATTCTTCTTTCTGAATTCATCTCTGGATTCCTTCACATGCTGCCACATATGGTTGAAAATGATGAAGAGAAGATCCACCTTCTCTTGTTTACCAATACAATACATAATGTATTGTTGGTCCTTGTTGACATAGTTTGAAGAAACTGTTGCCTTTCTGTGGTAAATGCAACTCAGAAGAATCTTAGCCCAGATTCTGTAAGGAGTCTTCGGTGTCTTGATTTCTGTAGACTCTTTCCCATCCTTGTAGATTTCTTCATACACATCATTCCACTATGTTCTTCCTACAACTGCTCTAGAAACACCTTCAACGGTTTCCAACCCAAACAGTTTCCTTAGAATATTTTCAGTGATGAAGAAGAGTTCACCATGAACAATAGACAAGATAGCTTTAGGCATGACAGTTGCATGAACCCAGAATTCTTTCACCAAATCTGGATAAACTCGTCCACACAAACCATAGAAGAAAGAATTGTCTTATACAAAATTCATACTTAATGTTATCATCAAAACTAAGAACATTGATCAGAACATTTCTTGTTCTAACATCTTATAAATCTTAGAACAACCTCTAGAAGATAGAATTGTAGCAGACACTGAAGACAACTTAGATGTGGAAGAAAAGAAGACTGATAATGATCATGAGAGTCCTACTGAAAACAGAGATTAAAGGGCTGAGGTTGTTCTTATAAATGACTCAGACACTGATGATGAACCTATTCTTCATACTCTGATCCCTGGAATAGCAAAAAGATTGAAAAAAAGAAAAAGAAAAGCTGAACTCATAAACAAATCTCAATAAACTCCCAAAAAGGGACTTGGTGCTGTCCTAGAAAGAAGTGGAGCAAGGTAGAAATCTTTGCTACTTAGAAGAAGTCCTTGAAAAGGAAATAGGCTTTTCTCAGTGACTCTGAGTATGATGAGGATGCTGAACCACATGTTCAAGACATCGTTCCATCATCCAGAAAGATAATTTCTGGAAAGAAAATTCCAGATAATATTCCAGAGGTTGCAACTAACAACATTTCATTTCACTCTGCTGATAACGTCATAAAATGGAAGTTTGTATGCCATAGAATGATAGCCCTAGAAAGAGAATTAGGTAAAGAAGCTCATGAATGCAAGGAAGTCATTAGCCTCATTAAGGACGCAGGCCTGATAAAGACCTTCTCTGAAATGAGTGAATGCTATGAAACTCTTGTAAGAGAATTCATAGTTAACATTCCAACTGATGGTGATAATAGAAAAAGCAAAGACTACATGAAGGTTTTTGTCAGAGGAAAATGTGAAGTTTTCTCCCAAAGTAATTAACACGTGTCTAGGAAGATGTGCAATCGAGGAAAGTGAAGTAGAGGTCCCTGACAATGAGATCTGCAAAGAAATCACTGCAGGACAAGTGAGTCAATGGCCAATGAAAAAGACATTGTCTGTGAGTTGGTTGAATGTAAAGTATCTCCTGCTGAATAGGATATGAGTTGTCAATTGGGTTCCTTCAAATCACACCTCCTCTATAGCTACAGGGATAGGTGTAACACCCTTCTAACCCACAAAGAATACTCACAATATAGTATGAAATAACGTCAAATAAAATCACCAACAAGGATGTCACATCGTCATAAAAACTTCACAATAACTAGTCCTGCTCCGTAACACGGGTTGCAATCAATTTTAAAGCATACATCAAATGACAGTTCAACATACTTATTCAAATACTTCGCAGCGGAATTCAAAATCTAAAACATCTTTAAAATAAACTTCATAAACATCAATTGAACACCATGGTTCATGAGTTATAACTCAAAGCATCAATATTAAAATGTAAATCAACTCAAATAATCAAAGATAACATAATAGTTCAAAACATAACGACCCCATCCTCAATGTTACGTATCATAGCAAAACTCCCTTCAATCTAAACAACGGTAAAAGGATGCCATGAAGCTACCCTCAAACTCCAACGGGCTACTCCTGATTACCTGTGCGTTATCCACGTGGAGGAATAGATATAGTAGTTCATAATCATTATGTAAGACATAAGGAATAGATATAGTAGTTGTATATAAATAACCAACCAAACATATATCGATACAACGTATCCATCATATACGCATGCTTACCCACACCTGCACATCATTACCTATTCACAACATCACCTTATAATTCAATCACAATTATCAATTAGATACACCACATCACAAATAATCAATATCATCAAACAATGCATCATCACAACAATGCAATACAAAAACAATGGACTCATGCATATGGTTCTAATTCATCACTGATGACTCTGTCGTCATTCTCCAAATATCTCCACAATAGGATCGATTCCCGCTTGGAACCGGAGCTCAACACAAAACACACTCAATCCACACAATGAGATTAAGGCCAACACTGGACCAAAGGTCCTACAACATCATTGGACTATATTCCTACAAATATGCTATGAATGCATGATACTCAACATCATAAAATCGACGACCAGGGCTAGTCAAAATGGCATCATCATTCATGTTTTCATCAAAGTCATGTCATCATTCAAACACACATCATCACAAGCATCTTGTCCAACACATCACACATACATCAATTAATCATGTTATCAATCAACACAACAACATTCACTAAAATCAAGTATAGAAACACTAGAATTCACAACATCAAGTTACATACAAAATGCCTTATAAACCTACACAAACGTGCACAGCAAATTTCAGAAAATTCTCAGAAATTATTATAAAATATAAGTTACCATATTCTGAAATCGTTTTTTAAAAATATAAATTTTCATTTTCAGGGAACCGCGCCAAGCACGCCTATACTGCGCTAAGTGGACTCTATATTGTAATCAGGTTCTTTATATTTTTAGGAGCGCGCTAATCAGGCTCCACCGTGCTAAGCAGACTCTGCGATTTAGCAGAAAATTCCTACGCGACCTACATCATACCAAACCCAAACCTTTACTCAAAAACTAATTTTAATCAATAATTTTCTACGATTTAAGGTCTATTAACCTAGTTCTAACATGGATTAATAATTCTAATAACGAATACACACATGTTTATCATACCTCCATCATTCTTCACCAAACCCTAGACCTTTAAATCCTCAACAATGGTGGATTCGAGTCTAAATCATGTTATTAATCACCAATACAACAATCAACAATATCATACGTCATATTCATCATGCAATCCAAACAATTCATCATGGTATTTCATCAATATCATCAAATTCATCATAAAATCCCCAAACCCAAACCAAAATACAATTATCAATCCCTTAAGGCAAACATAATAATTAGGATAACCCCCTTACCTTAGATTATTATCTTGATTGATTCTCTTCCCGAATTCTACGGTCGTTCTTCTTCTCCTCTCTTGCCCTAGCTCTATATTCTTTTCTCATTTTCTCCAAAATTCTATGACTAATAAAATTTTCTCCCTTTTCCTCTTTTTACCTAGTTAGCCTTAGGACCCTTATTATGATATTCCTCATATTCCCTTACTAACTTCTCCTCATATTATCTCTTTATTTTATTTAAATACCAACAGTGCTAATTAGACTGTTTTATTTTACTATTCTAATTAACCTCTCAATTTTACTACCTCATACTCATCATCAACATAAATATCATATGTCACATAATCACATCAAAAACATTAAATAATAATTAAATAATTATATCTAATTATCGGGATGTTACACTAGGCAAGTTCATTTATACTGTTAGGTCTAAAATCAAGTTTGATTATGGTACCTATATTTTTAAACAAACTATCAAACATGCTCATTTCTTTGTTGTTTAAATGCACATTGCTTTTCCCTCTCTCGTCTGTGGAATAATCCTCAACCAATATCCTAGGACTCTTAACAACTCAGATACTATTAGCAAGAAAGAATCTCCTTTATTCATGCACTACAAATTGTTCATAGGAACATATGTTCCAGACATTGTTACAACATATGGGAAGAAGAATGCTAGTAGATCTTCAAAAGAAAGTATCATTGATGAGCTCCAAGAAACCTGTGATTAATTGGGTGCTACCATCAAGAGAAGCACTAAGAGAAATATGAGGTTGGAATCTCTAATTAGGTCCTTGAAGGCTGACAAGGGAATGACTCAGAGGGATGAAGACATTTGAGAAGACGAGGAAGAACATGGAGAAGGAGAATCAGCTAGCAGCTCTGAGTCTTGATTAAATGATCTTTGTAATTTCTGTTATGTTTTGTGAATGTATGTTTTGAGAACATTTCGTACGGCCTTATGTCCCATGATCGTTTGTAAGCACTTATGTGCATTATAATGTTTTTTGTACTATTGAACAATTTGCTTCCATGAATGCAACTACTATGTGCGTTTCCAATTGTTTATGTGCTTCCATTTATGCTAATGTGTGTTGATTGTTTGCAACAACATTTTTTTGTGCTTCCACTTAGTTTAAATTTACTCTATTGTTTGTCAATTTTTGGCTAAAAAGGGGGAGTAAAGTGTTAGTGTGCTTGATTGTCCTGATGTTACAACACATGTTACAACATGCTGGTTGGCATACATCTTGATTGTGGTAATGCTATGAAGAGTAGTTATTGTGGTTGCCTACTGCAACTATTTAGGGGGTGTGATATTTTATCATGCTACTTGAATGTGCTGCTCTGGCCTGAAGAATGGAGATTGAAGAACGTGTGCAAGATCTTCTGACATCCTGCTGATTGTGATGTTATTTAAATAAATCTTCTGATGCATATGCCTCTGATGTGTGAATTTGAGTAGTTCATGTTCTGGTATCCCTTTGAGTGGGAGTACTAGTTCTATATGACAGGGGGAGTAATGGACCTGTCTTTTTCTACAAGCTCCAGAGAGCTTATGTGTAACTGTTATGCAATCTCTGATATATCCTTGCAGTTTGTGTTTAAATTTGCATGCTATCATGTAAATGTGTGTTATCTACAGGACTTAACTGTGCTTTGGTTATTTTAGCCAAAATTTAACAAAGGGGAGATTGTTAGTTCCATGGTTTTTGTATTGGAATAATTTTGCTAAAACATCTTAACCGATGTTGAACAAGATGTTGTAATATCCTGTTGTGCTGTCAAAACAGGTTTTGCTGTTATGAGTGTGTGGACAAATATTTTTCCAAATGTTGTGACATTCTACACTAGAACATCCTGACATTTCAGACTATTTAAACCTTGAAAGATTTGATTGAAAAATACGAGAATATGTAATATTCAGATAATCATTACAAGCGTAGATAATACATGGATGATTAGGACAAATGTTGATTAGTCATATTAGTCTCTGTTTTTAGAAAACGAATCTTTGAGATTTCTTTTGGAAAACTATTTTTTTTGTTCCTAATCTGTAAAAATATCTTGCAGCTGTTTCAGAAAAGAGAGTATTGGATTCAAATTGAAGTCCAAGTCCATTATGCAAGTATCTATAAAAAATAAACTTTGAAAACCTAGTGGCCAGGCTTTCTCAAGGAAAACTGTGGGAGCAGTAAAGGTTATTGTTTTGGGAGTTCCTGAAGTTCTTCGTGTTTTCTACTTACTTGTGTCACTCATGTATCTTCTGATACATTGAGGTGGGTGTGTGTTCTCACTCTTGAAGCTTGTAAGCAAGTGAGTTGAGTGTTGTTCTTGATCAAAGCTTTTAAACAAGATCAAGTATTGTTCTTAATTAGGGTGCTTAAATAAGTATTTTGTTTATTGGAAAGTGTAATCTTTCTACTTGGTTCCTTTGGTCACGGTGTGTGTGGCTGTTTTATCACTACGGTGATTGGAAGTGGGATGACGATTTCTCGGGTCTAGATGTCGACTTCTAGGCAGAAGTAGCATTGGGTATCCCCCCAGATTAGGTGTTGTTTACACTGAACTGGGTTAATAATTCATTGTGTAATTTATCATTCTATCATTTAGTTTCAATTTTGATAAGTGTGCTGTAAGTTAGCACATATTATAACATTTGTCTTGACATTGTGTGTTGTTAGGACATCTGTCTTGACATCTGTTACAAGTGCTAGAATTTCGCTTATTATTATCAGCAAACATTGTAATATTGTTAGTGTTTGAAAGGAGTTTAAGAGAGGCAACTGAATGTGATTCAAAACCAGAGTTTTCATTATCCTTGCATCTCATTTCAAGGACCTTCTTGTGAGAATTGGAGTGCAATGAAGGACAAAATGTTGGACTAGCAGCATGACGATTTTCAGGGAAAAGTTTGTCTGACTTGTAGTGAATGCCACAAGTATTAAGCATTCCACCACATGGCATAGAGATAGTAGAAAATGAAACCGCAAACGCTGCAGTCAGCAAAATTATGTGTATTTATAATATTGGTCAGAAAAGTCATCAGGTCACGAAATTAGGAACAACCCTCCTACCAAAGTTTAACCAAAATAATCTAAAATGTAGTAAGAAGAGTTTAATATCTAAAAAAACTTAGGTAAAAAATGTCTCAAAAAATTCAATATAATTATAAATATATAAAATAATATATAAATTAAATATATTTTTTATAATGGAGAGGTAAAAAGAATGCTTTTTTTTGTCTTTGATTCAATTTTTTTTTACTATCACTAAACTTAATTTTTTTGATATATTCTAAATTTCTCATTTTAAAAGTAATTTTAAACCTTTAAAGAAGTTAAGCCAGTCATACAATGTTGTTCAAAGCGATCCAAAAATATGACAACAGATTCAAACTGGCTTCAACTAATCCAGCAACTATGGTAAGGAGCTTTGGGGGGGAAATGAAAAAGTTTTTTCTCTTAAGAAGTAAAAGTTAAAATATACACGTGTGTATATATATATATATATATATATATATATATATATATATATATATATATATATATATATATATATATATAATTAGATATTTTAGAAGTCTCTCATCTATCATTTCTTCTTATTTTGCCACCTCATCAAATTGGGGGCACTTTGTGTCCAAAATTTACTTTTTCCAACAAATGTTATCACTTTGTTTTATTTCAACTACATGTTTGTTCTATTATGTATTTGATTATCAGTTTGGATCAATTGATGATGTCATCTGATTCAATTACAATTTCCTTCTTTTCTTTAATATTAGTATTACTTTTTCTTACATTTCTCTCATTATATACTATTCTTTCTCTCTCTTCTATCTAATTATAGAACTAAAAATGTTTTTAGTCTTTTAAATGTAACAATTTTTTTTGGAATAAAAGATACTTTATTAAACCAAAAAACAGTTGGTTACAAACCAATCCCAAAAGGATCCAGGTACATCGAACTCAATCAAACAAGACAAACTACCCTATAAGAAAATTTTCTCTATCAATATGGGCATTGACTATTCTATTGAGGCTTCCTCTATGCACTATAGTATATTTAATGTCATGCACTATATCGGTTTGTATTTCTTTCCCCAAACAAATGGTATTCCTTGAAATCCAAATGTTATATATTGTCTCAGTCAAGGCTAGCTTAAGTAAAATCCTGCGCCAGCCTTTCCTCTTTATCTCCCGCAGCAGCCAAACACATTCATCTGTCCAAGATTTCGGTTGTCTATCATAACTGATCCAGCTAAGTATCGTTTTCCACATTGTTCTTGTGCCACTACATTCGAAGAACAAATGCTCCAAGCTCTCTTCTGCTCCACAATACACGCAAGCATTATCCGTTTCAACTCCAATCTTCATTAATCTATCTTTCGTATTGAGTCTGCCTAGTAGAGCCAACCAGGTTATGAAGATGGCTCGCGGCCTTGCCAAATTTCTTGTAAGGATGTGTCTCCAGTTCATGCTCTCTTTATCACCCCTTAGGCTAGCATACATTTTAGCCGTTTTGTATTTTCCCAATTGCATAGCCTCTTGCCAATAGCTCAAATGTCTCACTTCATTCCTACAATTCACAATGGATTTCAACAGCCAAGATGTTGTAGTATTTGGTTGCCACTCCACAGCTTATCCGCCTTAGAATGTAAATTCCACAAGAGCTTAATAATTATTGATGTGTTCCATTCCCACAGCGAAGTAATGTTCAAGCCGCCTGCTCTTATAGGGTTGCATATATTATCCCACGCAACGGGAACTCTCCTTGTAATCTCCTTCGTGTTACTCTAAAGAAAACTTCGGCAAATCGACTCAATATGCTTCAAAACACTCTTTGGCAAAGGGAATACTTGCATCCAGTACGACGTTACTGCAAACAGCACACTACGGATCAACTGCTTTCTCTCAGCATAGCTCAAAAATTTTGCAGTCCAATGCTTAATTTTGCTAAGTATGCTGTCAATAAGCGGACGACATTGTTGTATGCTTAATATAACAATTTTTTCATCTCTCTAAATGTATTTTTGTTAATATAGATTATAATTTTGCTTAAATAAATATAATATTTGTATGCGGGAAAAAATCTATTATTGATCTATATATTTTTATATACAAAAAATTATATTTAAGATCCAAATATTTTTGATTCAAAAGTGATATATTTGAAAAAAAAATCTATTATTGATCTAAATAATTTTATATATGAAAATTTACTATTGATTCAAATATTTTTTATAAATTATACCTAAACAAAAATAGTATTTGTATACGGAGAAAATTTTACTATTGATCTATATATTTTATATACGAAAAATGGTATTTATCATTCAAATATTTTTGATTCAAAAATGATATACGGGATAAATTTATTATTGATCTAAATATTTTTATATATGAAAATTTACTATTGATCTAAATATTTTTGTAAATGATACGTAAACAAAAATAATATTTGTATACGGGAAAAAATCTATTATTGATCTATATATTTTTATATAAAAAAATGGTATTTATGATCCAAAATTTTTTTATTCAAAAATAGTATACGGGAAAAAATCTATTATTGATCTAAATATTTTTGTATACAAAAATTTATTATTGATCCAAATATTTTTGTAAATGATACATAAAAAAAATTGTATACAGGAAAAAAATCTATTATTGACCTATATATCTTTATATAAAAAAATGGTATTTATGATTCAAATATTTTTTATTCAAAAATGGTATACGGAAAAAATCTATTATTAGTCTAAATATTTTTATATATGAAAATTTACTATTGATCCAAATATTTTTGTAAATGATACTTAAACAAAAATAATATTTATATACGGAAAAAATATATATTATTGATCTAAATATTTTTAATATACGAGAAATGATATTTATGATCAAATATTATTGATCAAAAAATGGTATACGAGAAATGTTTTTGATCAAAAAATATTATTGATTTATACGAGAAATGATATTCATGATCAAATATTTTTGATCAAAAAATGGTATACGAGAAATGTTTTTGATAAAAAAATATTATTGATATATACGAGAAATGATATTTATGATCAAATATTTTTGATCAAAAAATGATCAAATATTTACGAAAAAATCTATTATTGATCTAAACATTTTTTTCTTCTTTTTTGACATTCTATTTAAAATAAATATATTATGTAAACAAATGCGCGTAACAGACCTGAACTCATGCGTATGCACGAGTTTGTTACTAGTTTATTAAGAGTGTGAATGCTCTCATCTAACTCTTTTCGAAGTGCCCAGATTAACGACATAGATTCAAAAAAAAACCAAAAACCACGAATAATTGTCAATATGCAGACCCAGCCTTTTACCGATGCAGGAAGCGCTGTGGCGCTGGACCTCATCCTTCTTTCTGAAACGTTCTTCTCCTTCTTTCTTTGTCCGCTGCTACAGTACATCTACGTTAAAAACAAAACCAAAATCCCCAAACGCTATTTCGATTGCTATTTAATCTCCATAAAAAAAGAAGCTTTTTGCCTCTATCAACATTATTTTTACCGCACTGCCAGAACCATAGGTTTAGAACGACGTCGACGTCCACACGATAAAACAAAGACGACGATGATGTGTAGTAGTGACTCAATGGCAGGTTTATTAGTATATTTTCCTTTTATTTAGTAGAAAATTTTCAGTAATCTATTGATGTTCTTGTTTGTTGATATTGAAATTAGCATATGTGTTTCTTAAATCTTATAAGTTGTAATTTGTAAGATGTAAGGTTGCAAGATTTATGTGTTCTTCTCTTCTTATTAGTTAGACTTGTATTGTTGATTTGATCTTGTTAATTGTTTGTTTGTGGTTTTTATTTCTAATTAATTTTTATGTATCATTTGATATTTGAATTGGTGGTGGTGGATGAAAGTGACTCAAAAAGAAAATATGTTTGCAGACTACAGTTTAATGTGTGACTGGGTTACTAGTTTCTTCAAGTCTTCAATGTGTCAAAATTAGGATAATTAATACTTATTCCATTTCCATACGAAGAATCGTCATATTGTCATAGTTATATAGACTTGTGTAAACATTGGTAGATGTTACATAAACTTATTTTTGTTTAGTTTAATAGTTTTGCTAGTTAATTTCTAAAAGATTTTTATAATGGACAGGGTAAAAAGAATATAGTTATAAAAGATTTAAAAAGAATACTTTTTTTGGTCTTTGATTCAATTTTTTCACAATCACTAAACTTAATTTTTTTTAAATATATTTTAAAATTTTCATTTTAAAAGTAATTTTAAACTTTTAAAGAGGTCAAAACACATGACAACAGATTTATATTTGCTTCAACTAATCTAACAAATGTGGTAAGGAGCTTTGGGGGAAAAAAATGAAAAAGTATTTACTCTTAGAAAGAAAAAGTTAAAATATACACCTTTTGATGTTCTTAGAATTTTGCCTTTAATTAGACTTCTATTTATTAAAAGTGTGAATGTTGTCTTCTAACTTTTAACGAATTTGAGTAAATGTGCATATAAAATTAGAGCTGTCAATTGTTAGTTGATTTAATAATGATGCCGCTAAATTTAGTGAGGAGAACGTTTTAATTCTCTGCAATTGTAATTGAAAGGTGATTGAAATCATTTATAAATGTGAATTTCTTCTACATTGCCTTGTTATTCTTACAAGATTTTTTGTTGTTGTTGTTGTAATGACTATGTAAAGGTACAATCAAATGCTTAATTTCGGCACCACCATTTGACTTCAAGAGAGTGATTACATGTTGGTATGTCTCAAATCTAATTGGTTTTGTAAGTTTCCAATAATAGAGCCAACAACTTTTGTCAATACCCAAATAAGGTGCGACAAGAATAGTGATATCCTTACCTAAAAGAAGAACTGCATTGAAAACGGCAAATACCAAAATGTTGAGAAAAAAAATCTGACGACAATGTATGGACCATTTCTGCCTATGGTAAGAAAGTAGTGATAATTGTTCTGTCATGAGATCATCCGGGATAATCCCATTTAAATAAGAGCATAATATAGCAAATGAATTTGACTATATCTTTAACTTTTAATACATTAGATATACAATCAAATTTTTAAACACTCACTTGTGAGATTTCATACTCATATTTCACCCTCAACAATCTCACAGTGACTTTTAAACACTCCATTATTTAAACCAAAGGCTTTGATGATATGTGTAATTAATTTAACTTTATTCTTTTGTCATCATTAAAATCACATTTAATAATATCATAACTTGCATAACACCTAGAACTGCATACTCGACAAGGCATTCTTATCTATGATAACAAAATACGTATTATATCTTTTGAAAGAAACAGACAAACTTGGATTCAAACCTACAAGTAACTTCATTGAGCAAAATCAAGATCTATAGGGAGAAAATTGTCAAAGTTGACAAATGATAATATCAAAGATCGTAGGAAAGTTGATTTATTTGACACACTTGATACACTATCAATTCATACATGACCAAAAGGCGTGACATTTAGAAACTCTAGAACAAATTCTACAATATCTTAAAATCACTCGATGAATAATACTCATATTTAAATGAGATGGATGTCTGACTATTGAGAGATATATTTACACATTAATTATGCAAGCTCTATAAGTAATCAAAGATCTACTTCAAGCCATTGTAATTTCTTGTGTTGTATGAACCTTGTTGCTTAAAGAATCAAAAAGCAAGGTGAAGAATTTATAGTTATGGCACAGGAAATTTGTGAACTATTGTGGATGAAACAAGTGTTAAATGATTTGAATATAAACAATATGAAAGCTCAATAAAATTGTTGTGACAATAAAATGACTATCATAATTGTACATGATTTTGCTTAGCACAACAGCACAAAACACATTGAAATTAATAGACATTTTATTAAAGAGAAACTGGATAGTAGATTAATATTTTTTTTGGGCATTAGTTAACTTGTGTTAACAAAATGATATTTCAACCAACTAACTTGCAAGTTTAGAATGATTGATATTCAGTCACAAACTTAAAAAAAGAATGTTATAAATAATAAACTGTAAATAGTAAAATTGATAATTACTTTTATATTGTAGAATGTGGCCCTTCAGACCAAATTAATCCATATAATTAACAAATAAATTCATAATACAGAAATCAATGCAAGGAGCAAAAGAGATAAGAAGAGATAGATACTTGCCTTAGTTGAACACTATCTTTCGCTTAGTATGTGGCTTGTTAAGCAAAACTCTTGGGTCTAAAATTTGTTCTATTTAGACAGATTAACTATTATATTGTAACATAACTTCTAAACACATTAGAATCACTGTTCGACAATAAAACATGATGCCAAAGTAATGCATTCCATCAGTGTTGTCAAGCAAAAACAAATTGATCGCATTTACTGAGGCATTTGTTAACATTTTCATCAATTAATCTTGGGAATTATACCTTTGATATCCTAAAAGAAAATGAAGAGTTTATGAAGTACCAAGAGTGAAAGGACCTTGCTGGTTCAGTTTCCTACATTGTTAATGAACCCACAAGATTCTGAAAATCCTCTATTATTTCCTTGCCCAAACAACAATGTCAAAAACATATCCTGTAACCGAGCTATAGATCTTTTGATCAAACAACTCAATTGAATCATTAATCTTCTTGGTGATAGCTTCTTCCATCTCCTCTCAAATGACAGTTTGATGCCTTGCGGAATCCACCATCAACAGAACAAATCAAGCTCCATTGGGCCAATGAATAAGGATAGAGAAGATATCGATGAGCAAAAAAAAGCAGAAAATAAGCAATTCAGAGTTTCAGATAGAGAATGTATAACAATCACTCACTCAGCATAACCAAGGTGCATTTGAGAAAATAAGCAGAAAATCTTTACGAAAAATAGAGAACATACCATTTTAAGAAACTGGGGGAGCTGGAACTAGAAACTAATTACTGTTGATGCTAATCTCTGTGTATTTTGTACACCAGAAAAATACTAAACTAATCCAGTAGCCTAAGGTTTTCTTTGGTTTTAGTAGACAAGAAACTAAATAAAGTAACCACTAACCAATGAGATCTGTAGAGGGATAAAGACCTATTCTCAAAAGAATCCAAACAAGAAATCCAAGTTTATAACCTTCAATTGGTGTCAAAAGCAAACGTGTTCCATATTATCAAGACTGCAGAATTTAGCTGCCAGCAGAATCCAAGATAACTTAGTCCAATGTACTTATTATCAAACTCTCCGTTCCTGATCACCCACTATATACATCATCTATCTTTGCCCACGTTCAAAATCTTTGCAATTTGAAATAAATTATACCTTAATTTTTAAAATTGACTCTTCCAACGCCCAAACGGTTCCTCCATGCACAGGAAGTCATTCGACAGATTTGCTCTAAACAACCCACTTTTCCTCATCCATATCAGGTACTACAACATCTACCCTCATTGAATGTCCATAATTCTTTTCGACTGGTGCTCCAGCCTGTGAAAATAGCTCAACAACTGCAGGTAACATACCATAGTACCTTTTTAACTCATTTACCAAAGGTTTATTTGGTTGCTGATCTTGAATGTGATAGACATATACAGGAGGCACAAAATCGTTTATTGTAGCCTCCTGCCATGCATGCTGCCCATCCCTCATTTGGTGTTTGTAAGCTTGACAATTCCGCACTCTGTGACCTTTAGGTCCCACTTGTACCTCTGGACAGTATCCACAAGTTTGTACAGCATATTTCTCCATAAGTTTTGAAGCTCCGGAGCACATTTTCTTCCAGGCTTTCATGCCTCGGATAGCAACAGCTGCAAAGAAGCGCACACACAGTGAGCCGAGTTGACAGATAACAAAATGTATGTTGTGCATAAAAGAGTGGCGAGCCAGAGAAGAAAAATGACGTGTGTTCATTAACCTTGGATGTCATCACAATGCATTTCCCTAGAACTTGAGTCTTCATTCAATCTCTTTTTCTTATATGGAAATCCATATTCGTCTATATCTTTGTCAAGAGAAATTTCTTTAGGAAATCTTTTCTCAAAGTCGATTATCCGACCAGCAACACAGTAAACAGGAAAGGTCCTTCTCCTGGTAAGGTACTCAGGTATGTCAACACCTGCCTGGATACACAATTCAACAATTGCTGGAATTCGGTCCACTTCAAGCATTTCATTATGTGAAACAGCCCTCCCAATTCTATCATACAGATGAAATGACTCAACAAGAGGCAGAATATGTTCGATACCACCTTTGACCCAACTGTGTTCTTTGCTTGACAAGCTTCCTCTAACATTACATGTTCTAATTTGATGTGGTGGATCACCAACATGAACTTCTCCACATATGCTGCAAGGAATCCACAATATCAACAAGGAATGTATATAAAAAAATCCCCAATAAGTTCAAGCATCTAAAGGCTGAAAGTAACTAAAAGTAAAGTTCAACATTTTTATATCCCTATATATTAGAAGGAAATACCTAAAATATCCCTAAAATGTAACATTAAAATCCTATCTATGTTAGCTTTGCTATGCATAGCTGGTCCTAGGCCCGGATAAAAGGAGAGGGTTGTGTTAGGAAGTCGACAGCCAACGTAAAACTTTGTTGAATCTCTTTTACATGTATCAACTACGAAATAAAATGTAGTTGCTCCACTTTGAGAGATAAGGCTTTGTTGATGTAACATTAACAACATATTTTCTAGAGAGTGAATAAACAACTTGACCTTCAATATTGTAAGCGTTATCAAAACAATCCTTCATTTTTGCGAATTAGAAAATACATCCCTGATATTGTAATACATCATTCAAAATAGTCAATCTCCTAACTTCTATCCTTAAAAGCCATGATGTGGCACGTTAACTGAACATAACACACTGTATGTTGATCCCATTTCAAGGTTAGTATACTGGAGACTACTCGGCCAATGAAATTTAGGACATCTTGGAGACAAATTTGTCTGTAATTGCAAATGTGCGGAAACTAACCACTGACAAATGACTCATTCAAAGACTTCACCTTCATGGGAGAATTAGTCTTTGGTGTGGTGGCATTGATGTGGTATCAATAAGGAGGAGCAGCATATTCAGTTAATGTGTCAAATCAAAGTCTCTAAGGCTGTGTTTGGATGTGTTTGGATTGAAGAAATATAATGGAATAAAGCGGAATGGAATGGAATAAGTTTATGTTCCATCATTTGGATTAATAAAAAGAAAATGGAGTGGAGCGTAGCGTAGCGGAACATGGTGGAATGCATTACATCCCATTCCATCACTTACCATCATTTTCTTCCCCTCTGATTTGAGAAAAATGAGAACATGACTATGTTCCGTCTTAAAACATCCAAACAATGCAATGAAACTTGTAGTTCGCTCTGTTCCATTCCATTTTGCTTTGATAAAAGTTAACATAGGGTCAATTTCAACCAGCATTATATAATTTTAACGAAAGGGTTTGTCAATTTGCAAAAATCGAAGACACCTTATAATTTCGAAGATCAATTTCCCTATTCACTCACTTACAGAAGCATTAAGCAAACAACTCTGCTACAAACTAATCACACTCGAATATAAACTTTACTTGTAACAACATATCAGAGCCCCAAAACAATAATAATAAAGAAAACAAAGGTTCTGAAACTACCTGCATGAATAAATAGCAATTAACTTCACAAGTCTAGAAACACAGGACAACAATTCAGATCTAGCAGTATAAACTTCCTTAGCAATAGGAATTAATTTCTGAACCAACAATCCATTTTCAGGAGATTGCAAAACAATCTCACCAACCTTTTGTCTCTCCTTTCTCTTCTCCCTACCTCGCCGTTTGAGTTCGTTAATACTCGTTACCAATGGTTTTCTCTCAAAATTCTTGAGCTTCTTTGGAAGATCGTTGCAAATAGACAAAGTCGAGTATAGAAGACAGAGAGCTGGGAATGTGTATCTTTCCTTCGGAACTGGAAATTGTGTGGTTCGGAGATGGTGACTAATTGGTTGAACTAGTCTTGAAAGCATTTGGCGGGATTCGGAGGTTGGTGTGCGGTGGCGGAAGCGAGCTCTATGGAGTTATCGCGGCGGTTGTTGGATTCGAGAGTGGTTAGGGGAAGGTAAGTGCGCCCTATTCGAGTTTCAATATTTCAATATTTTTATGAAAGAGTAATTTTATTGTTAAGTCATTTAAATATTTATCTATTAAAGAACCATCACAGAAATGAGTTTTATAAAATATTGTTTTAAATAGTTTTAAATTTAATTGATTTTTTAACATTTTAAAATGATAAATTAGTTAAAATAATATTTTTAAAAATTTATTTAAACTAATGCTTTATTTATAAATTTTCAAAAAAAATTCCCTTGTACTTTTTTTAACAAAAATACTTAATTTTATAAAAATCATTGTTAAAAGAGTTGAAACAATGGTATTCTAAATGATCATCCGGTTACTCATTCTAAATGATGCATAATTGGATGGGACCGAATTTATAAAAAATAGTGTTGGAAGTAGTTGATTTGTGTTTGAGAATGAGACTACTTGATTTGTTGTGTCATTATATCCCTTTGTTTGTGATAAATTTTTTCTTAAAAAATATATAAAATAATATATAACAATTTGTAATTTTATTTAATTGTGATTTTCTTTTTAAAAATTTATGCAATATATTAACTATAATTACAAACACTATTAAAATATAATAATTTATATTAAAATATTATTTTATAAAAAAACTTTGCAAATATTTTAATATATTATATCATAATTTTCTTTCAAGTTTTTTTAAAGAAGAAATATGACAAGTTTATCATTACCAAATCTGTTAAAATATAATATTATATATATTATTTTAAGAACTTTATTGATTTAATTTATTTCACATTTATTCTATTTATTAATAGTTGATTAATTGTTATTATTATTTATTATTTTTATAGCGTATATTAGTATTTATTGATAATGGATGATTAATGGTATTATTTTTTTTATTTTAATGACTTTAATAATAGTTATATTGAGATTTTTTTTATTAAGTCTCTCTATCTATATTTGACTCTTATTTTTTTTATTCACTTAAAATTTGAAATAGTTTTATTGACAAAAAATTTAAAATAGTTTTAGTAGATTTTTTTTATGTCCGTATTAGGATTTTTTGGTTTACCAAATTCATATACCATCATTATGTTTGGGTTGAAATACAAATCATAAATCCTATAAATATATGATCATGTGTAATAAATATTTTTGTTAGAGTTTATGTATGAAAATTTATTAATTATAATTTTTTTTGACGTTTTGAGAAAAAGATTATTTATAATAAATGACAGGTTATAAACTAAATTTCTGGAAAACTACGAACCATGCATATTTAACTATACTTAATAAAAAATTTCAATTTTGCAAGCACAAAGGTCATTTAAACCAAAGTATAAAGCAAAAAAACAAAATGGAAGTGTAATATTAATTTAGAAAATATTAACATAATTCTAATTATAATTTTATATAGTTCTAATTGTTTTAAGTTAATTTTTTTATTAAATGCATTTATTGATAATTTAATTTATTCTTATTATTATCATATTTAAGGGGCCATTTTAAATATCTTTATTAAAACATAATTCTCAAAAAATATAATTTCAAGTCTTGAAACAAATATCCCTTATATTTTTGAATTTATAAAAACTATAAATGAATTTATATATAACTTTTTCATGAAACAATTATGATGAATGAATACATAATTTTCTTATGAAACATACTAATTTGTCATATCTTTAAAATTTAAAACATCATCAAAAGATAGTGAATTTCTCAATAGATTTACACACATGTTATATTGTATAAATATATGAAATTGTGATTATAATGTTAAGTAATATATACAAACATAAACCCTAATATTAATAGAAAAAAATTATACCTCACTCAATTTAAAATAAAAAAAATAAAAAGAGTCTTAAGAGAATATTTCTAAAAATCATATTTATGAATGATGGTAAAGTATCTATCATATTAAAAAAATTACAGTACCTATAAAATTTAATAATAATACTAATAATAAACAATTTAATTTTGTTTTATACATCAATCAATCTTATTGAATAGATCTATATTAAAACGGATTTTAGTTTATAACTAAAATACACTTAACATTTATAATATATTTTAATTTAGTATGAGAAATACGCACGTTAAAATTACACACAATTATATACCTATGTAAATTATAAGTTTTTAATGATAAAATGCTAATATTTATACTAGAAATTGCTGTAAATATTTGTTTTAATAAAAAACACGAGACATTTATGATATACGAAAAAAATTATATTTTTATTTAAATTATTAAATGAAATATCAAATCATTTAAAATTTTATAAATTTTGTAGATTTAAACTTATATTATGAAATTCTCCTAGACAAAAAAAAAATAGAGAAAATATACATTTAGAATTGAAATTTCAAGATACCTTGGAGTCTAGATATTCATTTAGAATTGAAATTTGACGGGGAGTTGTCATAAATTGTAGGTTTGACGGGAAGCTGTTACAAAGTTTAGGTTTGAAAAAATTGATTAATATTTAAAAAGTAATGTTATTTGATTTGGAAAAAGATTTTATTCTAATATGTAGTTTTAAAATTAACTCATTTGGATTCAAGTGAATTTTGTTAACTCATCTAGATTCACGGGTAGATGTAAACCTGTCTAAGAGATACCAGCGGTAGACGGTTCATTTTAATGTTCATCTTTTAAATTTTTTTTTGTGGTTGTTTTATATAATTGAAGTTAGATAATTGGTTGTACAATTTATTGACCCGTGCGATAGCACGGGTTTCTTACTAGTTTATCTATTAAAGAACCATCAGAGAAATGAGTTTTATAAAATATTGTTTTAAATAGTTTTAAATTTAATTGATTTTTTAACATTTTAAAACGATAAATTAGTTAAAATAATATTTTTAAAAATTTATTTAAACTAATGCTTTATTTATAAATTTTCAAAAAAAATTCCCTTGTACTTTTTTTTAACAAAAATACTTAATTTTATAAAAATCATTGTTAAAAGAGTTGAAACAATGGTATTCTAAATGATCATCCTCAACAAGGTTACTCATTTAAAGAATTGTTTGGATTTCTTAAATGACAATAGTACTTGGTCTATTCTCTTAAAAGCTAAAGTGTTAAAGGAATGAGAGGCCAATCAATAAAATATTCTCTCTAATTTGGTTTGGTATGAAAGGTCAATTCATAACCATCCATATAATTCATCATGGCTCATTGGCAAGGGTAGGGCAGCTAATTTCTGACTTGATAATTGGTGTGGCTCATAAATTGTAACTAGGTATAACATTCCAGCAGCTATCATAATCATCTCAAAGCTAAGGTTGGTAGCTTTACTATTGATAATTGTTGGTCATTACCTCAAAATAGATTGATGGTTTACCCTGACATAACATAAAGCACTATATTATTCTTTTGCAGGATAGAGATGATGTTAGGACTTGGAATCACACTACTAATGGTGTTCTCACTCTGAAGTTAGCCTATGAGTTCTTTTAATGGGAATTCCAATTTCGTCTTGTGGAGCAAGTTACTCTGTCATTCCTGCATCCCTCCTTTCAAGTCTCTGGCTATCTGCTACTTTGGAGACATATTCATAAAGTCATTCCCACTGAGGAGAACTTGTACAACCGAGGTTTTCAATTTCCTTCTCAATACAGTTTTTGTCTTCTGCATGTAGAAACAACTGAACACCTCTTCTTCCATTGAAAGTTTGCTTACTGTATCTGGAGTTGGTTCTCTAACATCATCAATTTGCCTTTCAAAATAACTAGCCTCCATAGAATGAAAAAGTTAGATTTAATGATCACACACATTCATAGAGAAGACAACATGTGTGCGGATATCCCTTGATTGTTGATATTAGAAATGTTTTCTTGTGTAACAAGATTGGTTTTCCCATACTTAGATGCTTTCTTGGCTGTAGTTAAATATCAATGTTTGTTTAGCAAAGCCGTTTGGAAACGTGAAAACAAGAACTAACCCGTTATTTCCATTCTGTAAAACCCCTTGTGTTACAAATATTTCTCTCAGGCTTAATATTAAAAAGTATCTATAATTACCCACTGAATTCCATTGGTCATTTATACCACCCTTCTGCTTGTCTCAGCCCTCTTTTTCACCTTATGTTTATGCTTTTTATTCATTACTACTACTAGCAACACTTAAGAATAATCCCATATTGATAATGATAAACTGAAATGATAGAAATGCTGATCGAGAATCAAGCCATAATACAAGAATATTTTGAACATGTGTAAGAACAAAATGAAACGGGCAAATGCAGAGGCTATTTTACTCAAGAGGCTCAAGTATCTTACTAGTTGACATTTAGAAGGAGATAATATGTAAAGACATCCAAGAAAACCTGCTTCAGTCAAGTCTAATTAGCTAGATGATCCTGCTTCTTGAGAATAAAACAGTTTATAGCTAAACAAAGCAGGACAAAGCGAAGGAAGGGGATGGGGCAACAAAACTTGATTTCACAAAGATATTCATATGATTGCATCTATCAAACACATCACATTGTTTCATTGGCAAAAATAATACATTATCACGTTACAAAAAATATTGATTGGAGTGCATACACTTAAAATGAAAGAATACTAATCAAAAAGTACAAAGGGCTTAGCTCTATACATGAATGCAAACAGGGTACATGAGTTAATACAATATGATATTCGCCATGAACACGTGGTC
This sequence comes from Vicia villosa, assembly GCF_029867415.1. NCBI lineage: Eukaryota > Viridiplantae > Streptophyta > Magnoliopsida > Fabales > Fabaceae > Vicia > Vicia villosa. The sequence goes on along the minus strand of NW_026705678.1, from coordinate 161,324 downwards.
TGAGTCTGATTGTCAAATGACATGGGAAGGCATCAAAGAATGACACGACGCCTGCGCGGCTGAAAGAGCATTTGTACTGCATAATTGTCTGTCCTTCAACATATCTCTTAGAAACTTGTTCTCGATTTGATGCTCAACACTCGATAAAACAGTGCTAGATCACATGCTGAGAAATCATTCTACCATCCATTTACCCCAAAAGAGGGTAAAAGAATCAAAAGGAAAAACTCTACTTATATTTTTAAAAGTTGTAAATACTAAATACATAAACACTATAATTAGCAGGCCATTCATGCTTCCTCTCCCTGAAGCTCAAACACTTTCTAATCGCGCTCACTTCTACAACTTATCCTCTAGAAGAGAAGAAACTCACTCAATGTTATCTGTAAAATCCTCATTTGGCAAGATCAATAGTTTACTAATGCCTGAAGGCATCCAAAATTGTTCTCATGATGTATGTATCCCCTTCTTGCCAAAATCAGTGTCTTGCATCATTGCAACAAATTCACTATAGTCAATGCGCCCATCCTGAAAACAGTGCAAAATACAAGTCAAATAAAGATGGAAAAAAATGGAAAATGTTATTGGGAAGTAAGAGACACAAATAATAAACCCCTGGAATCCTCAATGGGAGTATGACAGATAAAAAGGAAGCGAGGAAAAAGTGAGAGATATAATGGATGATGGGACGGGGAAGGAGAGGAGAGGAGGTGTAAAAATATTAGGATCCATTACATTATCCTTATCAGCTTCACGTATTATATCATCTAAATGATCTTCTTGTAGGCCAAACTGTTGACAGGCTTGTTGAAGTTCATCCTTCGTAATGTATCCACTACCATCTTTGTCAAAGTAGTTAAAGGCTGCAAATAGATGATCCTCCTTCTGGACCTTGTTTAGATGGAGCATAGCTGCTATGAATTCACCATAGTCTATGGTACCACTATTATCAATGTCTGCCTGAAATTTAAACAAGGAAAAAGACTGATCACATGAAATACAAAATAAAACCAATCATTCCATTGAGCACAAATCAAATAGTCCAGTGTCAGTTTTCCTGTTTAAATGCGGAAAATGAAGGGCATTCTTGTTTTTCAAGAATGAGTTATGTTCATTCATTCTTTTATAATTTTGAACTATATTGAGCTATATTCAGTAATTCTTTTTGAATTTTGAACTATAATGAGTTATATCTAGTCATTCTTTTTGAATTTTGAATATCGAACTGTCAATTTGGATAGCAGGCAAGCACTCACCGCTTGCATTAACCAGGTAATTTCAGAATCCTTCAGAACGGATCCCACTCTCTCTAAACCATTTTTCAGTTCCTCGAGAGTAATCTGTCCACTATTATCTGTGTCTATCATCTTGAACATTTCTTTCAGTCCTGCAATTTCCTCCTCAGACAGATTTTCAGCAATTACCTGCCAAAGGATGCAATACAGACAGTATAACATGTTTTATCATAAAAAAATAATTGCTTCCCATTGGAAAAAATTTCAATTATATTTAAAAAATAGAATCTTTGTTTCTGGTTATTCTTCGATTTATTGCACTTCCAATAAATTAGACAAGTTTTCTCAATTTACAGATAAAACCTGGTTGGAAAATTATATTTTAGCAGAAAAGTATGATGATTCTAGAGCACAATGAAGTTGAGCTATACTCACTCGAATGGCTATTTTCTTGAGCTTGTTCATAGCAGAGAATTGCTTCAAGCGAGATAAAACAGCGGAATCAAGTGGTTTATCAGGAGCAACACCTCCAACCTGAACCCAAGGATGGCCTGCACTTCATCAAACATAACTTAATGTAATGCTATATTTAAAATGAAGAAGATTACATTTTAATTTTAAAATAGAATACAAATTATGTTTATCATTGATGAGACTAAAGTCATGATTGTGCAGACTGAAAATCATCATGCGACTTCTGAGAATCCAATATCAATCTCTTCAACGTAAATGTAAACTAGTAAGAGAGAACTCCTAGGCTTATAGGAGGATTGAATGATTAAATGAATAACAGACAGCTAACTCTTGAGCAAAATAGTAGTAAGCAATGGCAAATAGAAACAGGGGAAAATTAGCTGTTCAACCATTATTAAACTTCTGGTTTCAAATTTATAGTTCATATGGATATGCAGAGTTTACATATCTGTTACGTGAAAATGATATGAGAGCATAGTATCACCAAATGTGAAATCGAACACCATTTCATCTGAGCCATCAAATGAGAATTTCCATAGATATGACAAAGATTCAAGTTTTGGTTTGTCCAGCATAGGGCACATGATTTAATCGCCAGTACATTTCATATTCCTTTTAGCTGTAAACTCAAGTTGTCAATTTTTTATCGAGAATCATGCTTGACTCACCCTTCCTGGGGTAATGAAAGCAAACAGGTCATAAATTTATAGCATTTAAATGAAAAAGATCTCCGTTTGTAATATGAAATAAGAGCATCTATGAGTTTTTAAGTATTAAGCTGCAACTGACCAGGTCATCTGTCATATGAATTTAACATTGTTAAAATGAAAATGAAAATCCTGCTTAACTGGACTTATCATTTCTATGGTAACAAGAAAAAGTGCAAACTATTACAAGATGCATTTGAGATCAAGCTATATAGCATCAAAGAGGCACGCGTACTCACAAAGAACTTCATGTGCCGTCAACCGCTTCTTAGGGTCCCTTACAAGCATTCTTCGAACAAGATCCTTTGCACTGGCAGATATGCTGGGCCATGGTTCAGATTGAAAATCAAGCTCGCCTTTCAATACTTGCTCAAATATTCCTTGTTCCGTTTCTGATGCAAACATCAAACACATCAGGTACATAATACACATCACAGACACAACTATACTGCTAAGGAGTAAGGACAAATAACAAAACAAGTGGCACAACATTCTCACCATCCCAAAATGGGGGAACGCCACTGAGTAAAATATAAATGATCACCCCAGCGCTCCAAACATCACATTCTTGACCATAGTTCTTCCGCAAAACTTCAGGGGCCACATAGTATGGGCTTCCAACTACATCAGTAAATAATTCACCTGTGGTAATGGATATTTTTCTCAATCTGAACTAGAAAAAGATAAATCCAAAATAAAGGAAAAGCAAAAGTTTTGAACACAGTTAAACAAAATAGCTAAGTTCACAGTAGTTAATCAACAGAATGTGTCTTTGATATAAAATAGCATGATGTTTTATGTATATGACTAAAAGTTTTAAACAACTAAAATGCACTCACCCTGCAGGCCCTGCAATACAATCGCATGCATATTCAATACTTAGGAGTAGCGAACTCGGTCTGCCAGTCCGTTTTTCTCTCTTCACCATTCAATTTTATTAACAAAAGCCCTATACACTACTATATGTTATAATATTCAGCTTCTTTCACATGATTCTTAGTAGACAACCCACTGATTTGATTAAATGCTTAGCTATGCATCTGTAGAGTAGTCATCCAAGTTCTTATCTTTACAAAATTTGATATTAGCTTTCGTTCTGAACATTTTAAGGGATGAAACTTTGATCAATATAAGTATTCAGAATATTGCCTTGAATTTTAGCTAACTGAAAATTATAAATGTAATTCTTACTTCACCTGAAGCATTAATTTTGGAAACATGAATAAAAATAATTACAGGGGATCCAGATAGTGAAGAAAAAACGTAGCAGCCTCTTTTTCTGAAACATTAAAATACTTGCTATGATAAACATTTAAGCCTCAAATACAACAAGTTTGTAACTTTGCCATATCATAATACACAAGCATGTTGACTAAGACAACTTATTCCAAATTCCAAATCAATACATAAGTTAGGATTTTTCATGTCTCATTTCTTTAACAACAACTTTATATATTATCTTATTTCTATCTCACATTCTACTTCCTAGCACAATAAAATCTCTCGCTCTATTGCCATTCCATTTTTATGTCTCTCTTCCATACACCATCCTAACACTTGTTTAATATAATTACCACTATAAAAGAAAATAGTCTATTTTCAACTGACAGAAATAACCACAGATCATACAAAGTAAAACTACAAAAAGATGAGCAAAGGGTGTGTGTAACTGAATATTTTGATAATTTCAAAACTAGACAATGTGTTGTTTCTCCCAATCACATAGTTAAAATTCCAAATCAAAGCCTTGTGTTTGTTATTATGTTAATAGTGAGGGTAGAATAGGAGCACACTTATCAACAATAAATAGATCGTAATGATTCATAACGTCTCTCCTAGCATTTAATGATCATATTCAACTTAAATACAAATCCCCCATGTCAAATATATCAACATTGTCATTCAATTAATTAACCAGAACAAAATAAAATGAATATACCTGGTCTAAAAAACACAGAAAGTCCAAAATCTATTGTCTTAAGGGGCGATTCTTCTTCATGGTTAACAAACAGAAAATTCTCCGGCTTCAAATCCCTATGCATAACACCTAAAGCATGACAAGCCTGAACAACAGCTAAAATCAACCTAGCAAGTTCAGCAGCTTTTCTCTCAGTATAATGTCCTCTCTGTATAATCCTATCAAAAAGCTCACCACCAGCACATAACTCCATAACAACATGAACAGCAACAGCATCTTCATAAGCACCAACTATCTGTATCACATTCGGGTGGCCTGCTAAGTGATGCATTATCTGAATCTCCCTCCTAACATCCTCAACATCCTCCTGTGTTGTTAACTTCCTCTTCGCAATCGATTTGCATGCAAATTCCTTGTTAGTCCCTTTCTCCATACATAGAAACGTCGTCCCGAATTGTCCTTGCCCTAGTTTTCTCCCCAAACTATAAAAATCCTTTATGTTCTCTGTTTTCCTACCCAATACAGACTCTACCTGAAGTCCAACACTTGATACCCTTTTCACATGTGTAGGTTTCTTAGCTTTCCCTGCATCACCCTCACCACCACCTCCTCCATCACCACCACCACCACCTCCTCCTCCTCCATCACCACCACCACCACCACCACCCCCAGCAGTACTAGCTGCCGGGGTCGCATTATTTACATCTAGTCTAACCGGCTTCTCATGTTCAACTGGAAGCGGTTTTGGTTCCTGTGCAGCAATTTTCACCGGTTCAGGCGGTGTGTTCTGAACCGGCATTGGAGGATTATCAACATGTTCCAAACCTTTTCCGGAGGAACTCGACTCTGTTTTAGAGGAATCCTTGGCAGCATTTGCCGGCGGTGGAGCTTTTTCCTTCTCCTCGGCGTTAGGTGGAGGAAGCCTGGGCTCCGGCGGACGCGTTTTCCAAACGGCCGCCGAAACGGATTGAAGGAAGCCATTGCCACCAAGGTTTGGTCCGACACAGTTATTGCCCATGAAAATATAAAAACGACGTCGTTTCAGAACCACCACTCTCTCCACGACACCATTGACGGTGAGTATTGAGAGCTATGAGAAACCCTAATTTGTTAGAAAAACTACAAGATCTTGGAAATTGAAACGCGTTCGGATTTAGAAACTTGAGGTTGAACGGAAAACGAACAATTGGAAATTGGAAATTGATCGGAATTGTTGAAGAGAAATCAATGAAATGAAGAGGTTAAGAAAGAAAAGAAGAGGACGAAATTGAGGTTAATCGGAAAACGTTGTTAGGGTGGAGAAAAATTGATGATTATTTGGGAAAAGTTGATGAAAAAGAGAAAGGATTGTTATTATGATTATTATTCAGAAGTAAGGAAATGGAGAAGACGATGGCCATGATCGTCTACATACAGCTCGTAAGGCATGACGAGAAAAGCCATATTGCATGCATGCAATGAAAATATGAAAATATGAAATAATAATAAAAATAATAATAATAATAATAATAATAATAATAATAATAATAATAATAATAATAATAATAATAATAATAATTATTATTATTATTATTATTATTATTATTATTAAAATAATAATAAGACTTAATTGCAATTCTGGTCCCTCTATTATCTATTTTTTTAGTTTTGGTCCCTCTATTTTAAAATTCGGAATTTTAGTCCATTTATTTTAGTTTTTTTGAGGATTTTGGTCCCCTTGCAAATCCGAAGGTAATTTTTAATGAAATGGAACTGACATTGATGACATATGCAACATAAATCTTAAATAAAATTATTTTTTTTAACATTTCAATGCTGAACTGACATTGACACATTGGGGTGGGAATAGGCTGAGCCGAGCTAGGCTTTGCCAAGCCTGAGTCTGGCCTGCTATAATATTCAAAGCCTAAGTCTGGCCTGTAATCTATCATAGGCTTATTTTTTTGGCCTGGGACTGGCCTTTTTGAAGGCCAGATTGGCCTATTAGCCTACTTAAAAGCCTATTTCATTTGAACATTTGTAAATAAGTCAGTCAACTCGTCTTTATATAGACTAACAAATTAAAAGATCAATGAGATTAAATGTTTGTTTGCATTAATTTATTTGAGTTTACCTAGTAGCATAAATTTTGTGATACTATTTGTTTGAGAGAACTTATCGAAACAACTTATGACATTGTTCATAAGATTATTTTCATCTTATTTTCATAATTTCTTCTAGATAACTAAAATTTATTTTTATATTTTTAATTCAAAGTAAAAAATATAATATAATAATAATAAAATTATTCATATGTATTTAAATAGAACGGCCTCTTAGGCTTAAAAGGCTTTTTATGTGGTCTGTGACCTAGCCTTTTTAGCTAAATAGACTTATAAAAAAGCCTAGGCCTTTTCTATTTATCTAAAAAGCCTGGCCTGACCTAGGCCTATGTAGGCTGGGCCGTAGACCCCTGTTAATCGGCCTGGCCTATTCCCACCCCTATTGACACATCATCAATATGAGCGTCATTTCATTTAAAATTGCCTTCGAATTCGTAGGGGACCAAAATCCTCAAAAAATTAAAATATAGGGACTAAAATTTCGGATTTTAAAATAGGGAGACCAAAACCTAAAAAAAATAGATAATAGGGGGACTAAAATTGTAATTAAGTATAATAATAATAATAATAATAATAATAATAATAATAATAATAATAATAATAATAATAATAATAATAATAATAATAATAATGATGATGATAATAATAATAATTTAGGTTAAATAATATTGCATAAATTAAAGAAAGAAAAAAAAAGATGAAGGCAACTCATCAATAAAATATAAATAAAAATTAAGAAAAACAAAATATAAATAAAAATTAAGAAAAACAAAATATTAGTTAAGCCAAGTCTATCTTTTATGAAGTCGTCCTTTGCATAAATTAGGATGAAATTCCACTAAATCTCATCATTAATGTAAGAACATGTATTTGTTAAAGATTAGCATAATTATTGCATTCGTTGTAAATGTAAAACACCTTGAAATTTAAGGACCTTATGGGATGAAGACAATTTTTTTTTGTTTGGATATAAGTTTTTAAGGAATAATGGTAGTATCAATGAATGCTCGTATGAATCACTTTCAAGTGTCAAAGTTGATATCATCCTCTCCTAGAAGTATGTTCTATATCTAGAATGTTACTTGTAAATTTTGCTTGAAATGATGTCGCAATATCCAGATTTGTTGAAAATGCACCTATAGACGCCCAAAGAATTTCGAAAACTCAATAGGTTGCAAGTTCTTATTCCCTCGAGACGCCCCATTCATGTTGCATTTAATCCAACGAAGTTATGGAAATTTCCAATTGATTTTCTTATGGCATAAAGCAATGGGATGGACATGCCCCTCCAGGCGATTGTACCGCGCAGAAAGTGACCCCCGCTTCCCCCACCTTCGGACGGGCGGGAAATAAACGAATGAAGGTTGATCGCTTTATGAACGCGTTTACATATGAACTTTTAATCTATCATAGAGAGGAATGGCAAAAATCAAAATAAACTCTAATGATGTGTAGGTGCAGAGCACCTGAGAGATCCAAGGATCGGAAGGTTGGTTATACATAGGGAAAGTATTAGCACCCTAAGTATCGATAGTATTCTACGGGAGCCATTTGTTTATGCTAGTGCTATGAGTTGTATTGCCTATTTGTTACTAGGAAAATTTCTTCTTTGTGTAAGGCAAAGAGTGAGGATTGTTAAAAAAAAGTGAAGGACCTGAATAGGTTTTTTGTTTGGTGTGCTCGCAAAGATTCTCTAAAATCTCATGCCTACATATCCCTAGAGGAAGTCAGAGCATCTGTAGTTCGGGGAACTACAGGCAATTATGGTTGTGTGCTCGTCGAGGATAAACCTCGTACCTACGTATTCTCAAAAGGAATTTGAGAAATCAGAGCAGTCGTAGTTCTGTGGTGATGTTTTGTTTGTGTCTTGTTCTAAGCTCAAGATTGAAGCTAAAATTTATTTCTGGTAAGAGAAAGAGACAAGTTGCCATCTTAACGGGGAGATATCTCGCCTATTTTACCACAAACATTTGAAAGTAAAAAATAAGTGTTCTTTGCATAATAAGAGAGGGACCTTAACTTGAGTGTACAAGTGTGCCACTTACATCGCTTAAATGAAAGAAGTATTTTTTTTCAACCATTAGGGAGGGACTCCAGCTTGGATTTTGAATCAACAAGTGTGCCACTTACATCACCTAAATGGGAAATGTTTGATAATGTATTTTTAAATGTGATGTAATAGAAGAGATATTTCTTCCATAAAGATGGCTCATGTCTTATCTCTAGGGAAAGAGTTCCAATTTAAGTGTCTTATACAAATCCCAAGATTGAGGCTAAAAGGAGAATAGAAAACTGACTCTGTTGAGAATTACTCCACTGAGGTTTATTTGAGTGGGGTTTTTATATGTTTTGTATTAAGCCTAAAATTAAGGTTGACTCTAGAGGGAATTATATTTCCGTCTCATGCAAATCCTGAGATTGGGGCTGACTCTAGCTGAGGATGGATTTGGTATGGGTAATTGAGACTTTCCATATCGCTTATTCCTGGGGAAATTGACTCAATGTTGGGGATTGGTAGAATAGTGATTGTGTATTCTAAATATTTGGATTCTCCCAGGGACTGGATAAAGGTGACTAAGACATGTCCTATGCTTTTAAAAAGTTTAAGGGTCCTTGTACTAAGCCCTATAGGAGGCTAGGGAACTTCTAAGAAGCATGTGGGTCCTTGCATTCTGAGCCCAAGAGGAGGCTAATCGAGGGACCTTGTTTTAGTACAAGAGAAAGCCATGTGGGGTTCCCTAATTTGGATCTAAGCAAAAGAGTAAGAGGTTTCATCATGAATAATCCTCCTTAGGTGGGTGTGCCCTATTGATTGATCTATGGGTTTAAGAGATTTCACCGAGAATAATTCCTCTTTTAGGGATGTAGTACTATGATTGACTAAAGTATAGGAGAGGCTTCACCGGGAAGTAATCCTCATCCCGGTCATAGTCCTATATATATATATATATATATATATATATATATATATATATATATATATATATATATATATATATATATATATATATATGGGGTTTATCTTAGGATTTCCTCAAAGGAAAGATCTAAGCAGTATATAAAAGAATACAGTTTATATATATCAGTCAAGTGTATAACAAGTATAACAAATATAATAGGCATAACAGGTATAACAAGTATAATAAATATAACAAATATGACAGGTATAAAGTAAACTCATGTGAACAGATATTTAATCAGGGCTGAGTAAAAAAAGGGTTGGGGCTTATACCAAGTGGAGGCCCAAGATTGATTGAATCCCGGATTTGAAAGTTGAATGCGTTCGTAATTAAAGAAGGAGAAGGGTATGGGGCTTACAACTCAAGATATGGGGCTTACAACTCAAGAGAGGCCCAAGGATGTATTTACAAAAAGAAAAAAAAGGTTGGAACAAATGCTTAGGGTAAACATGTTATGTACATTTAATCAAGACCTAAGACATGATATTTTATTTACATGAATGTTTGAAATTGGTTATGTTAAGAAAAGAATCAAGAAGAAAAATCATTTTAAAAGTATTAAAAAATTGGTTATGTTCCAAAAGTAATAAAAATATATCAAATAAATATTATTTTTGTGATTTTTTTTGTATATTCATAAAATATGTATAATAAATGAGAAGTGTGTAAAAAATTAGCTTAAAATGATTATTTTTGCTAGGTAAAATAATTGGGGGAAGTTTGTAAAAAAATGAAAGAAATTAGTGTTTAAAAAATTGTTTTGGCCTCCAAAAGGGTTGAACCCATGCCCTTCATGTTACTACACAAAACACTCATCATCTGGACCACGTGTTTGGTTTGTCAAAGTAATGCGCTCAATTAATTAAATATAAAAACTCGTCCCCATAATTCAAACTTCACGCCACCATGTTCATTGTCATCTTCAACATTAAAAAATTTGAATTCCTAACTTCCTTGTTTCTTAGTGAAATGCGATGATGTAAACATGAAATTTTTCTTGTTTTTTAACAAGGAATCAAATGGTGGCATTGAATTTTATTTATTTTGAGTGTAACTCAAGATTAATCGCATGAACTTCAAGAACCCTAAAAACGACTTTTCAATATGAAATCCTGTGTGTGCATGATATGATGCAATTGATTGAGAGTAAACACTCTATATATGTGTATAAACATGATGGTAACTCATTTGAACATTCAGAATGCATGAATCATAAAGTTCAAAGTTTGAGGCTTACCTTCAAAGTGAGAAATCGGATTCTGAGTTTGAGGTGTTACAGATGCAATATTATGATCTGGATAGCTTCCATGATTATTATAGAAGGTGTTTGAATGCTTGAATTGGTTTGGAAGCTCTTGAATATCTCTGCCCGACCCCAACTGCAAATGATCCAAGTTGAATATGGAGTTGATGATCCTGGTGTCACAGAACTGGAATGGAGGTTTGGATCACTTCTACATGATGTATGTGAAGTGTTTGGATGCTTGGTTTGGAAGGAATTACTCAGAATTGAGGAATTCAATTCTCCACTCCACGAAACTTTAAAATTTTGAGAAAGATATTTTGGAGAAAACAAGGATTCAAGTTGTTTTGGTGTGTTTTCTGAATGAGGATGTGGTCTCTATTTATAGGCCAAGCTCATAGTTTAGTTTGAGAGCAAGTGAAGTTTGGGAGCCAAGTAACTTAGTGAGTAAGAAAGGGAATATTCCAATTTTGCAATGATGACTTCTTAGCTTAACTAGGCTTCAAACTTCTAGCTCTTCACTATCCAAATTGCAAGTTGATTTCAGATTTGAATGAGTCACAATTTTTGCATTTGGAGATATATGTTGATGATTCACCAATTTCACATAAATTTCCATTTTGTAATGATTACTTTTTCTCATGAAAATGAAAATATCATGTACTTGATGTCCTCTTGAAATGATTCACAAATATTATCATTGATCTTGGTTGATGACAAGGCTTAAACATGTGCCAATTTTGAAGAGAAAATTGTGCAAAGTGGTGAAAATGCACAAAGTTATGTTTTGAGGACTAGTTTTATGAAGCCTTATTTATAAATTCATAACTTCTTGCTCAAGTAAAATCAATGGATGTTCTAGTAATTTTTGGAAGGCCCCAAACATTCTCTACAACTTTCATGTTTGGTGTTTCTACAAATTCATCTTGCATCTTGAAGGAAAGTGGGGTCAAAGATTGTGACTTTCAAGGGAACAGTCTCTCTTTTCATGAATTTTCTCTAAGTGTTGAAAAAGTAGTCAACTTCCAAGCTTCATAACTTAAAAATCATTCATCTTTTGAGAATTTGTTCACAGTGACAAAATTGTAGATCTTAGTTTTTTATTCAAAATGAGATTTGGAACAAAAAAATTGGTCAAGGGGTGAGAAAGTTATGGCCCTTCAAATTTAGGTAAAAACATGTGTTTTTTCATGAAAAAGTCAAAACCCTAATTGTTGACTTTTTTATTCTTGATTTATTTTCTTGATTTTTCTTAATTTTTCTTGATAAAATGACTTCCATAATCATATGTTTATGATTTTGATCTTCAAAAGTCCATGGTTGACCAAATTCCTTAAAAGTCAAAGGTGATCTTGAACAGTTGATTTTTTCCAAATGAATTACATTCTTGTAAGTACCAATTGAATCAGACTCCTTCAACCGAATGAATAATGTGAGTGGATTATAATGAGGAATTAGAGATCCTTGAATCATGATTTGAGCCATGGAATCATGTTTTGACTAAAAGTAAACTTTCCAGATGAATTAGGTCAAAAACCTAATTGTGGTTCACATGGAATTGAAAGTTATTGATCTTGAATTGAACCACACTTGGACTTAGATATTGCTGAGGGGAATTACTTGCGCATAAAGCTTGAGCTCCTTGAATCATGTTTTGATGTTTTGGATCCTTCTCAAATGAAATTTTCAACTATAAACCCTAATGAATCAAAAACTCTAAAATAAATTCCGCTGTGTTGTAGATGTAAATTCACATAGATGTAAATTCTCGCCCCATTTATTCTTGCCTCTTTTATTTTGTCTATTTTGTCGTGTTCCTTGAATCATTGTCGATGTAAATTCTCGCCCCTCTACCTGAGTATCTGCATCATCATCACAATGAGCAACACGACAAAATAAAAGGGGCGAGAATAAATTCATAGATGTTATCGATGTATAAAACAACAACGATAATTTCCAATAACATTAAAATAAATTACACATGTTAATTCACACCCACAAATTACAATGCAAATATGAAATGCTATGTAATTCTCCTCCAAATGCATGTGGTACCAAGTTTTTGGATCTCAGAGTTATGTTACTGAATTATCCATGTCACAGGTTCCTCTTTGAACCTAGTTTTTCTTTGAACCTGAGACCGTCATTAGTTCCTCTCTGAATTGTGACCTTGTTGGAATGAATTCCTACCTATATCCAATATACATGAATGCATGAATCACAACAATAACATTCACAACTCATATTCAACAACAAATAACTTTCACATCTCATACTCAACAAGGTTCCTCTCTAAACCCACAATTCTATCAATGTAAGGCCAACACTGTAGTTCCTCTTTGAACTACCCAACTCAACAGATTATATAAATATAAATCAATCACATAATAATATAATATTAAGAAATACTCGTCAAGAGAGCAAAATTATTAACATATAAACTCAATAATACTCATCAACAGCGTAAACACATTATTACTTGTGTAAATCCATCAACAAAGTAATAACACAATTACTCATAGACATATCAACACAACTCTGAACCTGTCAGAGTTTCTCAATTTTGACTCTAACAACTCAAAAACCTCACTCTAAAATTCCTAACAACTCAAAATTCAACTCTTTTGGCTTGATGACCTTAAACAAATAATAATATTTTTCAAACAACTCTAAAGAGTCAAATACCTTCAACTCCAACTCTAAACAACTCTCACAACTCAATAATAACTTTAACAATGCTATAACAACTCTAACAACTCTTAACATAAGAAATATGACTCTTAAACTTATCAAAAAGGTAACAAAAGGTCATTGAACTCAAAATTGCTCAAAACTCACCGAACTGGACAGCAAACGCAAAAATTTGACTCGTCGCCCTCTGCGACCCGCCGCCCAAATCGCCGATCGTTGGCCCTCCCAACGCCCGCGCAGATGCAACTTCAAATTTGGCTTCCTGGAAATCCTGGCACCTTTCTCATACAGGTTAGGTAACTCTCTAAAGTTGTTATCGAAACTTTTCCTATCTATACTATGATGACTATTAGTATTTCGAAGGCTTGTTTGCATGAGATTTAAAAGTTACAATGTTCTTTTATCTGGGGTGATATCAAAGAGAAAAAAGAGTTCATTCGGTGAAGCGAGATGTGATGACGCTTCCGAAGTTCTTAGGAGAATTGGGTATTAGACGGTTGGATGTTATGAATAATTCTTGTCTTTTGAATCTTGGTAATGTTGGTTATGTGAATATAATTGTTAAGAAAAATGATTCTAATTTGCGGAAGAATCCAGGTAACTTGTAGCCTTATTTTGCTCAGGTTATGTATTGGTCTATAAGATATAGTACATATATAGATGTTTGGTCTCATTGTTAGGTTGAACCAGGTATGAAGTTGATGGATATTATTATAGATGGTGTTAATATGACTTCTTATCAACATTTAGCGAACTTCTTGGATTAACATGGTTAATGGAACATGGATCTTTTAAAGAATTTATTTTCTCAAAATGTGGTGACTAAAATGCTAGCTATTCTCCCTCCTCGCGGTAATAGTCAAAGAGATATTTGTTGTTGGTCAAGTGATAAAAAAAGTGAGTATACGGTTTCATCAAGTTAGAAATTAATGTGCAATTTTAGTAGTCAAAATGGCGAGGATAGTTGGAGGTTAATATGGAAGTTTAAACCCATGAAGGAATAAGGTCTCTTTATTTTGGTTAGTGTATCATGGTAGGATAATGATCAATGAGAGGAAAAATAAATGTAACTAAGAGGGCCTTTTGTAATCATTATAGAATAGAGGTGCAATATATTATACATGTCTCACGTGATAGTCCTTTGACATTTACTATTTAGACTAATGTGATTAAGTTGAATATGATGGGCTCTTTTTTCACCAATAATATTAAAGAGTGGGTGGATAATAATTTGCGTTTTGGATTTTAGCATTAGTGGTGATCGGTCGTGGTCGGAACTTTGGGCAACCTTTTGCCATGTACTTTGGATGTGGAGGAATAAGGAACAACATGTGAGAATTTTGTGTTGGCGTGTTACTAGAGTTTCTCGTAAGTTTTTTTTTTTTTTTTGCAGCGGGGCTCCATGGTAGTAAGATGGATTTGCCCCGAGAGACTAAGCAAATAAGATGGTCTCCTCCTCCTTCAGGTTGAGTGAGATTGAACACAGAGCTAGTAAGAATCGCCTAATAGCTAAATTTGGTGGTCTTTTAAGAGGTTATATGGGTGAGTGAGTGACTTGAAGGTTTCGCAAGATATTTGGATTCTTGTAGTGCATATATTGCTGAACTCTGGATGTGCAAGACGGATTAAGATTAGCAAAAGAGTTTGAGTTTCGAGTTGTTGAGCTTCATATAGATTTCAAAGTGGTTGTTCAAAACATTTTGGATTCTGGACAGGTTAGTATAATTTAAATGCGGGTTGTATAACAAATTTAACAGTTGTTCAAACTAGATGAATTGAAAAGTACGCATTTGTCAATTTATCATGAGTCAAACACTTGTACAGATGTACTTGTCAACATGGGATATGATCTATATCCTAATTTGATGTTTTATGAACGAAATTCTACTCAAATTTCTCTTCTTTTATTGGCTAATTGTATCGGGATCGTTGATCCTAATTTGATTGCTATTAAAAAGAAAAATGAGCTTTGACTCTCTTTTCTTCTTGAAGAAAAAAATTATTGAAAGTAAAAAATAAAAGAAAAAACATTTTAATTCTTGCAAAAGAATTTATTTAGTAATCAACTCTCTTAAATATAAAATCATTGAACTAATACATTTATAAAAAAGAAAATTCAACTACTTCTTTGTTTTTTTGTCATGTGCTGGGCATTGTAAATATTTTTTATAAACATTATGAAAAAAATTGGTATTAAATCATTAATACATTTTTTTATAAAAATACAATTTTGTTTTCTTACTTGCAGTTTGATGTATATTTATTTATTTATTTATAAACATTATAAAAAAATGGCAGATAGAAAATTCAGGAAAAAAAAATGGCAGATAGAAAATTCAGGAAGTTTTAAACTTAGGTAGAGAATCTAATTTAACCATGGTAAAATGTGTGGAAAACTTATTTACTCACAAATGTGTATCCCACTATAAATTAATTATTTACCTTAAAGAATAATTTAAAAAACGATAATAGATACTCCCTCCGTTCCTTTATAAGTATCACTTTTGGCAAAAAAATTAGTTTCTATTTAATTGTCACTTTATAGGTATAAAGTCAATTATATCCCTGCTTTTTTAATTGACACGTTAATTGAGGAGTGTTTATGAAAGAGAAATGATAAAGGTAAGAGTAAATTAGAAAAAAAGTTAGAAATAATAGTTCTTTTTTGGTTGTCTTGGTAATATAAATTTTGGCAAGTGTGACATTTAAAAAGGAACAGAGAGAGAGAGAGAGTAATATGCAAGATTATCAATTTTGCTCTGAAGATGAGGAAGCTATGGTCCATTTGAATGGTAAACACTCAACACATAAAGCTGCATTGCACTTATAGAGGATGCTCATATGACATGTAAAATCCAAGTTTAAATCAACGAACAAATTAATTTCAATTTCAAATGAAAAGGAATAAAATAACCCTGCACAATACACACCCCTTTTTTCAGCAAGAAAGATATGGGGAGAACAAACAGTTAAAAGAATCATTGTATTTTAGTGTTAACTATAAAATTCAGTTGGTGCTCCCAAATTTGAAAATGGAGAGCTAATCTTCCACTTAGGGCTGGAAATGAGTCGAGTCGAGTCGAACTCGTCTCAGCTCAGTTTGACTCGTTAAGAATTGGCCGAGTTCGAGTTCGAATTCATGACGAACTTTTTTTTCAGCTCAAACTCGACTCGTTAAGAATTGATCGAGTTTGAGTTCGAGTTCGAGTTTATCTCGAACTTTTTTTTCAGGTCAAACTCGACTTGTTAGAAGTTCACAAACATCTCGATTCAACTCGTTAGGTTTATCTTGTTAGGTTCAACTCGCTTATTTCACGAACTTAAAAGAAATTTTTTAAAGTCTATTTATAATATTTGACATTTTAAATTAATAATTTTTAAATAAAAAATATAAAAATAAAATAAAAGTTATAAAATTGAAATTTATACGTTGTTAATTTTATTTGTAAAAATATTTTGCTCACTAGAGAATATAAATTATAAATTAAAACTGTTAGATTAAAATAAAATATGATATAAGATTTAGAGCAAATATTTAAAGCTACTTTTAAAGACAATATAATTTATCTCATATATAATCGAGTTGACTCATAAACTTAACGAGTCGAACTATGTATAGTTCAAGTTCAGCTCATTTAGTTAACGAACTTAGTTTTTAGCTCATACTCAGTTCATTTAGTTCATGAACATAGTTCAACGATTTAATTTTCGAATCGAATTTCAAACTATTTTCAAATTAATTTGGTTCATTGTCACCCCTACTCCCACTTGTGTAGTTGAAATACATCTCCATGATCTTGCGTGTGTTCTTTTGTCAAGGAGCAGCAGCAAGCCCCATACTGTCACCCGGTAGCCCGAACATATACCTGCAGGCACATTTCAGATGATGGAAGAGCTGCTTTGGTGTGGCATGCTGTTCTTGGTCTCCATTAACTTTTTTTTTTCACTACTATCTTCCATTTGTAATTACTTTTGTGATTTTAAAGCATTTTATTTGGTGATGTTCATGGAAATAGATATGCTATTATTCCAGTACAAAATCTTAGATATTAAAATTTATCTTTTTATTATTTTTTTTTGCCAAATCTCAAAACGTGTTTAATATTTTATACAAATAAAATGTTACTCTTTTTTAAGAATATGTTTTATAAATTTATAAGAAAAAAAAAAGAGAAAAGCCAATTAAAAAATTTAAAAAAACCTAAAAACATTAAACACAACTCATACCCCTATTATTCTAAAATATAAGTTTTATTGTATGTTGAATTAAATCAAATCCAAAATCTAAGCCTACAATTTCAATAAATGAAAATTATATGATATGTTATGTAGTGAGTGAGTTAATAAATTATATAATATAATTTATTGATATGCCAAAAAAAATTATAAATAAATATAAACTGTTCATGTTTTAAAGAAAATGTATAATATGTCACATTTAATTTGATTTTTGTTTGTCTTAAATATTTGATTATAAGAGTTTTATTAAATTCAATTATTGAATTATTAAATTCAATTATGATTTTACATATATATATATATATATATATATATAATATTTTATTTAAATTGGTTCAATTAGGTAGTTTTTTAGAAATTATTATTTTATTCGAAATGTATCAGCAGACGATTGAATTTTTCTTCCTCTTTGAAAAATTGAGTTAATTTTAATTAAAAAAATCGAAAAATTTGTTTATAGTAATTATTAATAACTATATCAATATAGTTTTTATGATATCATCATAATTAATAATACAAATTAATTATCTATTCATACTTGAATTTTGTTTATTATTTGATTTTAGTGAATGTGTAATTAAAGTTTTTGAAGGATGATTTATAATTTAAAAATAGTTTTATATAAAGAAATTATTAAATTGAGTAATGGGTCTGTTTGTTTCAGCTTTAAAAAAATAGATTTTTTTCTTTGTATTTTTTAAAATAGATTTTTCAAAATCGTTTTTCAAAATATTACAAGTTTTTTTATATTAATTTTTTCTAAAATGAAACACTAATTTTGACATCCTATAACATATCGCAATATTTTCAAAAAGTTGTATTTCAAAAATGAGTTTTATGAAAATCTATTCGAAATAGCTTCAAAATTAAGTGAATTTTTGAAATTTTGATATCCAAATTTTTTCCCCATAAATAGATGAAATACCTAAAATCACATTTTAAGAATAATTATTCAAACAAATTTTTTATTGGAAGCTTTAATAAAAAGTTTCTTTGTAGATACATTAAAAACGAAAGATAATGTATTATAAATAAAAATTGGTAAGAGTATAAAGTATAGTATTGTGATGTAGAATAAATATATAAGTAATGTATGGATTAAATAGTATTAAAATTGTATGATAAGTAATCTCTTTGTTGGGAATTTATGCGCAGAAAATGTATGAGGAACAGTGTTGGTTAGGTGAATGTAATTGTTAAGGAAAATGATTCCAATTTGTGGAAGAATCTCGGTTAACCTGTAGCCTTATTTTGCTCAGGTTATGTATTGGTCTATAAGATATAGTACATATATAGATGTTTGGTCTCATTTTTGGATTGAACCGTGTATGGAGTTGATGGATATTATTATAGATGGTGTTAATACGACTTCTTATAAGAATTTAGCGAACTTCTTGGATTAACGTGGTTAATGGAACATGGATCTTTTAAAGAATCTATTTTCTCAAAATGCAGTGACTAAAATGCTAGCTATTCTCCCTCCCCACGGTAATAGTCGAAGAAATATTTGTTGTTGGTCAAGCGATAAAAAAAGTGAGCATATTACTTTATCAAGTTAGAAATTAATGTGAAATTTTAGTAGTCAAAATGGAAAGGATAGTTGGAAGTTGATATGGAAGTTTAAACCCATGAAGGAATAAGGTCCTTATTTTGGTTACTGTATCATGGTAGGATAATGATCAATGAGAGAAAAAATAAATGTAACTAAGACGGTCTTTTGTAGTCATTATAGAATAGAGGTGGAATATATTATATAGGTCTCACATGATTGTCCTTTGACATTTGCTAATTAGACTAATGTGATTAAGTTGAATATTGATCGTACCAGATCAGATGGATCTTCAAGGCCTGCAAGAATCTGGGTCTTCTGTGAATTTAGGGGGGGTGTACCTACAAGGTACTCCGATGCCAAAGTGAAAAGAGAGAGCAATCAGAGCGCAAGTACAAGGTAGAGAGAGTATGAATGAAGTTACCAAACCCTCTAGTGAAAGAGGGTATTTATAGCCCCCAGCGCTGGGCCAAGATCTCGCTACTGGACTGGATTCCCAAGCCCAGTTAGGAGACTACCAGGATTCCAGGCAGAAATATCGGAGACCAATGCGTGGTCTCCGTCCTGGTCAACCACTCCGAAGAATAAGGGAGACGCGGTCTTTCATGGACTACGTGGACTCCATATTATTTAGGGGGTTGGATGTGAAGTGGCCCTACGAGGATGGGGGTCCTCGGCATAAGGCCACGAGGAAGAGAGCCCTTGGCTGAAGGGACACTCGCGGGGGGGGGGGGGGGGGGGGGGCGCTTGGTAAGCCTGAGTTTGAACGAGGAGGGAAGTCCTCGTCAAATGGGATGCTCGCGGGGAGTTATATATTCTGAGCACGTGCTACAGTGCTCCAACGCTATTGGGTTTCCGAGGAGCCGAGCACGTGTTCGCTCCTCTAGGGCTTAGAGACGTTTTGGGCTTCCAAGTCCAATTGGGCCGAAAGTAGACTGGGCTGACTCTTGGCCCAGTCCCGAACAGGAGCCCCCCAAGTCGGGGTTTCAAAGCAGGAAGATGTGACTTTGCGAATGTTTGGCCCATGTTTCGTTGGTCTTTGCTCGCATGTTGTGCCCGGGTGAAGTCGTTCTTGACGGGAAGGCATTAGGTCGCGCGTGTAAGGCATTCGATGACGTGGTAGCTAGTAAATAAGGTAATGATTACCTAAGAGTAGACGACGACGCCTAAGGGGCGCCTGTTAACCGATGTGACGCTTCGCATTCCGAGCATTTCTCTATAAAAGGGGCTTAACCCCTTCATTTGTGGTTTTACTCTTTTGCCCCCTAGTCCGATAATCTACAATCGCTCTCTTCGCTCCTTTGATCTTTTGTGAAGAACCGAATCCCAGCTGCTTGAACATGTCAAACTCAAGTACGATTCTGGAGTTCTTTAAAGGTTTTGAGTGTTTTAGTGCTTTCTGGGAGGCTGGGGGAGTGTGTCCCCGACTCCTTCAAATGAATTAGGCATCTAGAGCGGCAATTTATCTTAGAGAAGTTGAGGGAAATTTCCCTCTCCCCGGGTTATTCAAGCGATGCTCGGAGGATTCTCCATTTTGTTAGTTATTATCCTGGAATTCGTCCGGTAAATTCATGACTTTGGTCGGCGTCTTCATGATTTTTCTCGAGAGATTCATGTTTTTTCCAGGCTCCTTTATATCGAGTTCGGAGAATATATAATTTTTTCGTTAAGTTTTTTGGGAAAGATTTCCTAGTTGCTAGGCACAAGTGTCCTCGACAAGGGTTCGGTCGGGGGCACCATTGCCCACCGCTCTACCCTTTCACTTGTGTTGTAGTGGAAGGGTGGATTTGATACATCGTTGAATTCACTTTTTTTCTTCTGCATGCAGGTTAATTGAGTTCGAAAGATATGGTTATGCGCTACTCGGATACCGAGGTAGAAAGTCCGCACATGTCTAATGTCGAGGAGGAAGAAAGTCCGCTCGTGTCTGATACCGGGGAGGAAGGCACCCCGATCTTCGACTATGAAGTCGAAACCGATATAAGTTGGGTTGCCGAGGAACCTAGGGAAATGGTCTCTCGATACACAGAATCCTTGACTGGTGCTTTTAGGGCGGTCGAGGATAGAGGGCCCAGTGATCCTCGAAACTTCAGTGTTGGTTGTCCATTCGAATACGATCAAATTTGTTCTCGGTTCGATGGAGACAGTTTTTCTATGTATGAATATGTCTTCAAGGAGGTTGGCTTCCGACTACCCTTCTCCAGCTTTCAGATCACTCTGCTCGCTAACCTCAACCTGGCGCCTTCTCAGTTGCATCTGAATGCCTTTGCTTTCATGCGGGTGTCGCGGGCGAAAAACCGTTTTTGTGCCTCTTTTTTGTGGATGAGACACCTGATGCCTTCTTTGGGCTCGAGTGCTCAAAAAAAATGATTTTTCTTTTGTACCGACCAAACTTTTTATTATTTCCAAAGGAGGAAAAGGAAAAAAGCTGCAATAACCTAAAAGTGGGGGAGAGATTCCGGGTAAGAGGGTTGGTTATACGAAGGGAAGGTATTAGCACCCAACGTATCTATAGTACTCTATAGGTTTCTTTGTTTTGTTTATTCCATTCTTGTTGTGGTGGAGGTTCTTGTGAAATAGGTGGGACCTAAGGTGTTTGTTTGATTATGCTCGCAAAGATCATCGCGATCCTCTGCATACATATCCCCTAGAGGGAATCAGAGCATCTGTAGCTCGGGGTCTACGGGTGCTAAGGTTTGAATGGTTTTTTTTTGTTTTGTTTTGCTCGCCAAGGATCGACCTTGTGCCTACGTATTCTCAAAGGGATGTTGAGAAAGTCAGAGCAATCGTAGTTCCCACTTATGCTAGTGGAAGCAAAGGAAAATAGACAAATGTCGTCTAAATGCTAGATGTATCTAATCTATATCATCACATACATCTGTTTGTTTTTGTTTGAAAATCTTTTCATTATAAGCCCGGGGCCATGCCACTTAGGGTGCTTAGAATGATAAAGATGTTTTTGTTTGTTTAACCAGCCTTGTGGCAAAAGTTTCAATGAAGTCAGCCTTGTGACAAAAACTTTGATTAATCAGCCAGCCTTGTGGCAAAAGTTTCAATGAAGTCAGCCTTGTGACAAAAACTTTGATTAATCATCCAGTACGGTGGTAAAACAGTTTGATTGATTAGCCAGCCTTGTGGCAAAAAAAGTTTGATTTTTGATTGATTGATTGTTTGTGATGATATAGAAGAGATACTCCTAGCATAGAGATGAAAAATGTCTAATCTCCTAGGGTATTTGTTTTGGATATTGGGGATGCTTATAAGAAGCCTGTGGGTCCTTGTACGAAGCCCAAGAGGAGGCTATCCGAGGGTCCTTGCATTGTAAGCCCAAGAGGAGGCTATGGGAGGGACAATCCAGGGTCCTTGCATTGTAAGCCCAAGAGGAGGCTATGGGAGGGACACTCGTTTGTACAAAGCCCAAGGGGAGGCATGGTATAGTTGGTTTGAGCTCTTAGAGCGATTTCACCGGGAAACCATACTCTATGTCCTAACCTAAACTAGGGAGATTCTTTGCACGAAGCCCAATAGGAGGCTATGGGGAACCTAGTGTTGTACTAAGTTGAATAAGCACACACATCACACATATGAACAAACATGAACAAGTATGAACAAACATGAACAGGTATGAACAATTATATATGTATATGACAAAGTGTGTGTATATAATGGAGTTTATGAAGGAAATATACCTGTAAGCATGATCCATTTGTATACACGGGGCTCGGGACTCACACTCGGGGAGAAGTCCACTTGAGTTTATTCAAAGCTATGTAAACAGGTATTTACAAAAGGGCTTGGGACTTATACCTACATGGAGGCCCATGGTATATTTTTGGGAAGATTTAAAGAAAACCTTCATTTTTGGTTTGTTATTCAAAGTTAAAAACAAAATGAGATATGTACAAAAATGTATGTGTACAATGAAATACCTAATTTCATGTACTGGAGTGGGTATGTACAAAAGGGCTTGGGACTTATACCTACATGGAGGCCCATGGTATATTTTATAAAACATGGTTGATTGTTTTATTTACAGACGCGTCGTTTGAAAAACGGTTTGAAAGTTTGTTCTGAAAGAAAGTTTATTTATTTTGAATAAAAAGACTGTGTAAAAGGAAAAAGGAGTGGGTCTTATACTCTCTAATATTCGAGAGGCCCCTGTTTTATTTTCATAAAACAGGGTGGATGGTTTTGAAAAAAGATGTGAGATTTATTATTTTAAAAACAGTTTGAAAAGTATTGTTTTTTTGAAAAAAAGTTTTCTGTACAAAGAAAAACTGTAAAAAGAAGAAGAGTGGGTCTTATACTCTCTAATATTCGAGAGGCCCCACTGTTTTGAAAAACAATGGAATGATTTGAAAAAGAATTGATTACTGTTGTGAAAACAGTTGATTGAGTTTTAGGCTTACCTCGAAGAATGAGAAAATTGGATTTCTGAGTTTGAGGTGTTACCGTGATCCTCAAGTGATGTGCTTGGAATAAATTAGGATCTCAACAGATATT
Source organism: Vicia villosa (assembly GCF_029867415.1). Taxonomy (NCBI): domain Eukaryota; kingdom Viridiplantae; phylum Streptophyta; class Magnoliopsida; order Fabales; family Fabaceae; genus Vicia; species Vicia villosa. The sequence goes on along the minus strand of NW_026705678.1, from coordinate 137,703 downwards.
AAGCATCCTCACCAGCAGAAAAGAACATTGGATAAGCTCACAGCTTTCGGCAATTCCATGATCATCCAGTAATTGTTTATAGATTTCTACAGCAAATGGAAGACCAAACAAAACAGACAAATCCAAAAGACAACAGAGAAATAATCACACAATTACTAATTAATTAACAAAATAAATTAATTATGAATAAAAATAAAATATTTTCATGTCAAAAAATAATTAAATATTTTATCAACCTAAAAGTGAAATTAAAATATTTTTTGGATTTTTGAAAGTATTTTTAATTAATTATGCAAAGAAAATTAAATTAATTAAGAAAATACTTAAACCAGGATCCTGTGTGGCGAGGCTGAAGGTCTATGGTGGACTGGCGCTTTCAGGAGCGTTGGATGAGAGTTTAAGTGAGATCTGATGGCTCAGAGGAGAGGTGCATGGCAAGTGGCGTGGAAAGCGAAGCACGTGAACTACAAGAGGAAGTCAGCGCGCGCTGATTTGAATGGACAAATGAGACATCGCCACGTCTCCTTCTTCTTCCTCCGTCCGTAGCCTTTTCTCTGCAACTGTAGCTAAAAGTTTTAGCTACAGTTTTTCTCCATTGCTAAAGGTCCTGTAAATCAAACATTAAGAAATACGAAATATAAATGAATTATAGGACCATGGTTCGACTTAAAATTGCCCCCTGAGTTCAAATATGCCCTTATTTTTTCCTGATTTTGCCTAAATCAAAGAATCCCAAAATTGAGCTCAAGAACCCTAAAATGGTGGTTGCTTCAAACGGCCATTAAACTCAAATTAAAGCTCCAGAAATGAGCAGAGCACCCAACCAAACACAAATATGCAATTACATCTTGTTGAAGACGCATGTATAATGGAATTCGTGCTAGTTTTTGTTTGAACCAACCGTGGCTTCTGGGTGAGTGTTCTTGAAGATTCAAAGCTTGGAAATGATCGGGTTAGGTTCAGTGATACATGAGGAAGGTGTTTGAGTGTTTATATCTCACTGAATTGGCCTTGAACCTAAAATTCGAGTTTCAAGTTTTTCTTGAAAAATTTTGAATTGGGAGAGGTGAACTTTGGCTTTGAATTGGTTCTGTTAAGATTCCAACAACTTCTAAATGGTATTTGGAAGAAGTTTGGATGACTCCTTTGGTTAGAACTTGAAAGATTGGCAATTTGGCATTCTAACCTCTTTGAAAACTTAAGAACTTGGTAAAAATGGAAGAAGTGAGAAAACAAGCTCTTGGACAAGTTTTGGAGTGCCTTGCAAATGAAGTGAGGCCTCTCTATTTATAGACAAAGAGTTACGCATTGGAGGGCAAGCAAGTGGAAACAATCATAATTGCATTTGTGGAAAAAGATGAAATGGAATATTTTTCAAATGATTACAAAGCTTAACCATGGTTAATGCTTCTTATCTTCTTCAAATCCTATCTCAAATGATAATATATATATTGCATTGATTACTTCTTGCATTATTGGTCATATAGTATAAGAACTTTGTGAGAAAATGGCTTGAAATTTCATGCATAATGACCTCTAATGACAAAATTCAAAACCATGGCTACACTCCATATTTTTTCATGCTCTTTGACATTTTGGAAAGCTCATGTTACATACTTCAAAAGCCTAGTTGAAAGCTTCCTCAAGTCTCTTAAGGAAATGGGTGAAAAAGTTCCATGAACTTTGAAGAAAGTGAGTTTTTAAGTGAAGTTTTCAAAAAGTACCAACTTTGAAGCTCCATATCTCTTAAATGGTTGATCTTTTGGAAAAAATTTATATGTGTCAAAGTTGTTTATTGGATCAAAATCTACAACTTTCATGTTGGAAGTTTTTTTCAGTTTGTAGGTGAAATTTTGAGAAATCCCCTTTCAAAGTTTGGAAAAAACCATGAAAAACACTTAGAAATTTTTCTAAGTATGAAAAGTCAAACTTTTGACTTTTTGATTCTTGATTGATTTTCTTGATTTTTCTTGATCAAATGACTTCATATATCATATATTGATGATTTAAAACTTCAAAAGTCATGGTTGACCAAAATTCCCCAAAAGTCAAAGGTGTTCTTGTACAGTTGACTTTTTCAGACGAATCGCGCTTCTGGAGTTTTCAAATGAAACAGGCTATCCTCACCAAATGAGTGGTATGAATGGATTTCATTGAAGCATTAGAGGTTATTGAGCCATGGTTTGAGTTGTAGCATCATTTCCTGATTAAAAAGGCAGTTGTTCAGTGAATTAGGTCAAAAAACCCTAATTGTCGACCAGATGAAATTGATGACTGTAGGTCTTGAATTGAGATGTAACTTCCATTGTATGTTGTCATAGGGATTATTTGAGAATGATTGAAACCTTTGATTGACTTCCTGGGGATTTTTAGGGTTTCCCAAATGTGATCCCTGATTTCAGTCCCTGATAGTTCAAAACCCTGATCTGAGGATTTGTCTGATCAATCTTTGTATAGGAGATGTTATGAGCCAATGGATTAGGTCAAAATGATGCACTTGAGGTCTTGATATCATGTCCCAAGTCATTAGATCAAATACTGAGCAAAAGTCAGGGGTATGCTATCTTCAGGCAAAACCCTAATTCAGTCGATTCAAAGCTCTTGAGTTTGTTGAAATGAATCTCTGAGGACCAAATGTTGATTGTTGATGAAGATAGTTCTTTTGAGATGAAGGGAGAACAAAACCCTAATTGATTGTTACTTGTACTGATGAGTGATTTCCTGATTAAATCCTGTTGAGTCACAAGTAACAAACACAAGCTATGCAGTTTGTTAGAGATGCAAATGATGCATATGCAATGATATGAGGTGGTATCTTAGGTCAAAAATTGGGGTATGACAGATGCCCCTATTTAAGTTTCTTCAACCTGAGACATGAAGATTGAAAATCTTCGTTTTGATAGGGTGGAAGAGACTTAAATATCAGAAGACGCGAATTTTGGACCTAAGATACCAAAATTGCGAATGATGCAAGGATATCTTTACCGAGGGAATATCAAAACTGACTCCGCTGGGAAAAGGAGTTGGGAAGGACACCTCAATCCGTTTTAGGAAGAGAATCCGTTTTGTCTTTTTGGGAAAGCAAGTGCATGCTTCACCTGGGAATGATAGCTTTGTAAGAAAAGCTTACCTATTGACATTATCGACTATCTGCATGGGGATAGACTTGTTTAATAATGCGAAGGTGAAAGGTATGAAACTGTATTACCGACTATCAGCATGGTGATAGACTTGACAAGGTAAAAAAGTTTCAAAGGTTTGGTTAATATTACCGACTATCAGCCTTGTGATAGACATGTTAAATAATATAACCAGAACAAAAGGTTACCGACTACCAGCCTTGTGACAGCGGTTTTGAAGACATGATCAATTATCAGCCAAGTGATAAAATGATTTCTGGAGACTTTGCTAGGGAAATTACTGGTTATTCAGCCTTGTGAACAGTAATAAGGCCCTGATTGTCAAATGGTCTTCAGGACTGATTTCCTAGAGAGGAAAAAAGCTTTTGAAAGAGACATAAACTGCTTAGATGATAAGGCTATTGCTTATTGTCTGTTTTTCACGACTCTGTTTGGGGAATCGGAATTTGAATCTCTGGTAAAGACAAGGTTCTAACCATGAATGAGTTGGAAAGAAACAGTCAATCAAGACTTTGTACCCATGAGGAATGAACTCAACTGGGGATTTTCTCCTTTGTTTTGAGAGGAGAAACTAAAGCAACCTTCTTCCACGAGGAATGATCTCAGTGGGGAACTGGAGAAAGAATATGTTCTTTTCTGCTTATGGGTGGCGACCTACTTGGAGAGATGACACGCCCATATTTGTTTCTTTTTCTTCTTTTTTTCTTTTTTTCTTTTTTTCGAGGATAGATATATCCTGAACAAGTGATTTTTTAAGCAAACATGAAAAATGCAAGAATGCATAAATGATGCAAATATGTATGAATAATGAATGTCATGAATGTCGCATGCATGCTGACAATACTGACAGACAAAGAAGTATATACTGGAGAAGGACCATCGTCGCAATACAACCAGATACTTGGCAAATGTTTTTCAACACGGTGATGAATGGTGTTGCGTGCTTTAAACTTCTCTGGGGAAGATGAGCATCTTTTCTCATTGAGATGAAAGAACCTCTTCACTGGAGATTGGAGATCTTCTTCATTGGGGATAAAAGACCTTCTTCACTGGGGATAGAAGAGCTTCTTTACCTCGAGGGGTAATTGCTTCAAGAATTCTTTTCTGGGACAAGAATACCGTTGTCTCAACAATTTTTCCGGGAGAATCCTTTTTGTTCATCCTATGGAGACGACTGCTGATGTTCCTTCCGTTGTTCACAACTCAAAGGAAAATTTCGCTTTTATTTTGAAAAAGAAAAGTGAAGTAAATTCATTTAAAACTTATTTTTTTCTTTTTTTTCAAAAACGAATAACACAATTAAAGCGTCATTTTGCAAGCTGAAAGAAATTAAAGATTGCAAACAAATGGGCACAAGGCTCAAATTTATTTAATAGGATGGTAATCAGCTAAAGGCGTGATTCCATGGAGTATTTACAAAAGTAGGAAATGGTAATTATGCGGAAAAGGCTACATTGAAAGCAATAACCACTATTCCCCCTAACAATTTTGAGTTCCAACTGTGCTTGTCGCTTCAGATTGATAATGATTTGATTGAAGATCCTTTGATGAAGTACAGACTTTTCAGGTGACGAAGTATAGACTAATGCAGTTACTTTGTCATAAATCCCTAATTTTTGCCTAGATTGCCCTTTCAGGTTTTCAATCTACCAGGATGAATTTTTTCTGTTTATTGTCTCTAATTTTTGCCTGGACCGCCCTTTCGGGTTTTCAGTCCACCGAGACGCTCATTTTTGCCTAAGTCGCCCTTTGCGGGTTTTCGACTTACCGAGCTGTTCTTTTATTCTTTTTTAGACAAAGTATTTCTTGACTGCATCAGCATTCACAGGATGTGGGAGTTCATCACCATCCATGGTTACAAGAGTCATGGCGCCGCCAGAAAATGTTCTTTTGACAACATACGGGCCTTCATAATTAGGAGACCATTTGCCCCTAGAATCTGGTTGAAAAGACAAGATCTTTTTAAGCACAAGGTCGCCTTCTTGAAATTCACGAGGTCGAACCTTTTTGTTGAAAGCTTGTTTCATCCTTGCTTGGTATAACTGTCCATGGCATAGAGCAGTCATACGTTTTTCTTCGATTAAGTTCAACTGATCGTATCTACTTTGACACCATTCAGCTTCTGATAACTTAGTCTCCATGAGGACTCTCATTGATGGTATTTCAACTTCTACGGGGAGCACAGCTTCCATGCCGTATACTAGAGAAAAGGGAGTTGCCCCTGTTGAAGTACGCACTGAAGTACGGTACCCATGTAAAGCAAATGGCAGCATTTCGTGCCAGTCTTTGTAAGTGACGACCATTTTCTGGACGATCTTCTTAATGTTCTTGTTAGCAGCTTCAACGGCGCCGTTCATTTTTGGTCTGTAAGGAGAAGAGTTATGATGCTCAATCTTGAATTCCTCACACAATTCTTTCATCATTTTGTTGTTCAAGTTTGAACCATGGATTCTTCTAACACAGTAAGGTACATGATTAATGGTCTTCCTTCAACTGGAGGAATCAATATTGGTGGTTCTAACAGGTATTCCTTGATACTGTCGAACGCTTTCTGGCAATCTTCAGTCCATACAACCCCTTGATCTTTGCGGAGAAGCTTGAAAATTGGCCCACATGTAGCAGTCATTTGAGAGATAAATCTGGAGATGTAGTTCAATCGTCCGAGAAATCCTCTTACTTGTTTTTCAGTCTTTGGTGCAGGCATCTCTTGAATAGCTCTGACTTTGTCGGGATCTACTTCAATTCCTCTTTGGCTGACAATGAAACCCAAGAGTTTTCCAGATCTAACCCCAAAAGTACATTTGTTAGGATTCAAACGAAGCTGATATTTCCTTAGTCGTTGAAACAACTTCAAAAGGTATTCAATGTGTTCTTCTTCTGTACTGGACTTGGCTATCATGTCGTCCACATAAACTTCAATTTCTTTATGCATCATGTCATGAAAGAGAGTAGTCATTGCCCTTTGGTAAGTTGCGCCTGCATTCTTTAATCCAAATGGCATCACTTTGTAGCAAAAGGTACCCCATGGGGTGATGAAAGATGTCTTCTCCATGTCTTCAGGAGCCATCTTGATCTGATTATAACCGGAGAACCCGTCCATGAAGGAAAAGACGTTGAACTTAGCGGTGTTATCAACCAGCATGTCGATATGCGGTAATGGAAAGTCATCTTTTGGACTGGCCTTGTTCAAGTCACGGTAGTCAACACACATTCTGACTTTGCCATCTTTCTTCGGAACTGGCACAATGTTAGCCAACCATTGAGGATACTCTGAGGTGACTAGAAAACCTGCGTCGAGCTGTTTTTGAACTTCCACTTTGATCTTGTTAGCCATATCAGGGTGAGTCCTTCGCAATTTCTGCTTAACCGGCGGACATTCTGGCTTCAATGGCAAGTAATGCTGAACAATATTGGTATCCAACCCAGGCATGTCTTGGTAGGACCAGGCAAACACGTCAACATATTCTTTGAGAAGGTCTGTCAACTTACTCTTGATATCAGCATCAAGCAGCGATCCAATGGTCACTTCTTTTTTGTCTTCTTCAGAACCCAAGTTGATTTTTTCTAAAGGCTTTTTGTGAGGCAGAATGGCTCTTTCCTCGTGCTTAAGTAACCGAGAGATCTCGTCCGGAATCTCCTCTTCTTCCTCTTCTTCGGCTTCGAACACAGGAAACTCAAAGTTGGGAGAGGGCATAGGGTTATTGCATTCAATGGGTTTATCAATAGTTAATCTGCACATGTGATTTATATCTATTTTAGAAAATTTATGAATGCAAGAGCGTATGCAGATTTTTTTGGAAAAGTTTTTTATTTTTATTATTTTTTTTTGGTTTTTTTTTAGGATTACCATTTCCAGAAAAAGCAAAAATAAAACATATAATGTAGGGAATTCAAAATGACGCTTTATTTATGATTCATTTTTGAAACAAAGCCCTAAACACAAACTCATTTGTCTTGGGCAGGACAAAGAGGGAAACTTTTAAAAACAAAGCCCTATACACAAAGTTATTTGGGCGGAACATTTAAAAGCAAAGCCCTATAAAACATCTCTCTGCTTTGGGCAAGGCAGGAGGTCAAAATAACAGCGAGGTGATTACTTTGAGCGGCGAACAACATTCGGAACGTCGACAGCCTTCCAGTAGCAATGAACTCCTCTGTGTATTATGTATTCAGGAAAATTCTCCCCAGAATTATCTTCAGTATTGACATTGACCGCTGGTCGAGCAGGATTTGAAGGTCCTGGTTTATCACCCTTGTTCTTTGTAGAGTTGAAACGGTCTTCTTCTACTTCTTGAAGAGCATAAGACGAGTCACAATCTTCAGAATTTTCAGGATGTGTTTCCCAGTCTTCAGGATGAAGAGACTCATTGTCAGCGACACTTTCTGAGTCAGTTGCGGGACCATCTTCCCCTTCATCTTCAAAAATGGCATTTATGTGATAATAACCATCTTCAGGATTATGAACCTTGGCAGATACATCGAATCCGAAATCTTCAGTAACTTCAGGCTGCTGAGAAAATTGACAGGGCTGATAAGCCTCTTCTGGTTGACTATTATATTCAAAGGAATCTCCCCATCCAGTTGGTTGGATATCCTCAATCGCAATCTTGTAACTTTCAGGTGCAGTATATTTCACCATATAATCAAATTTTCCACTTGGTTGTCCCAAAGTGTCCCAGATTTCTGCAGGAACAGGCTCAGTTTCATTGCCTTTGGATTTCTCTGACGGAGGATATGGTTCTTCCTGAGATATGTATCCTGAGTCATTGAGATAACATTTCCATTCTTCTTCATCATCGGGGAGACCTTCTTCGATGCATTCTTCAATAAGGACATTAACCTCTTGAGGAATCGGATTAAGGAATCCTCCACTAATGAATGTTTCTTTGATCGGACGAAGGGTTTCATCCTTCTTAGTGCAGTTTGAGAATGTTGGTGAACATCCGAGTCCCGCTCTAGTTTCATTCTTGGTAGGAATCACAACTTGCCCCCAACCAGTGGTAGTTCCATCTTTCACTACTTTTACCGCCTCTTTGTAAGAAGAGATTGATGCTTTCTTTTTGGAAGATTCGTCTTCTAAAGAGAGACCTTGGAACTGAGTTCCTTCCACATCATCAGCACCAATGAAAGAGAAATTGGATAAATGACTCACCATTAAGGCTTGTTCTCCACTTATCGTTACCAATTTTCCATTTGTTACAAATTTTAACTTTTGATGGAGCGTAGAAGTCACTGCCCCTGCTTCGTGGATCCATGGTCGTCCCAACAGACAGCTATAAGCAGCTTGAATGTCCATGACCTGGAAGGTGATTTGAAATGTATGTGGACCAATTGTCATGGGAAGGTTGACTTCACCGATAACAGATTTTCGCGATCCATCAAATGCTTTGACTACTACACCACTGAACTTCATAGGCATTCCTTGGTAAGACAAACGAGCGAGGGTCGTCTTTGGCATCACATTCAAGGAAGATCCGGTGTCTACTAACACATTGGACAAAGAGTCTGACTGACAGTTCATAGAAATGTGCAAAGCAAGATTGTGATTTCTGCCCTCCTCGGGGAGTTCTTCATCACAGAAGCTTAAATTGTTGCAAGCAGTTATGTTGGCTATTATCCCATCAAAGTGATCAACAGTCACATCATGATCTACAAAAGCTTGATCTAAGACTTTCATCAGGGCTTCCCTGTGGGCTTCTGAGTTTAACAGCAATGAAAGTATTGAGATTTTTGAAGGAGTCTGCATAAGCTGATCCACAATTTTGTATTCACTTCTTTTGATAAGCTTCAAAATTTCATCAAAATCTGGATTGACATTGGTTCCACTGGATTGACCAACATCAATGTTTGTATTACTGACAGGAGTTTCCTCAGGATTCCCCACTGGCGTATTGACAGGATTTTGCCTGGTTGCAGGAGCAACAGGCTGCTTTGGAGGTAGTGGAGTATACACACGTCCACTTCTTGTTACACGACTTACATCAGCGATGTTTACGACAGATGAAAGAGTTGGTAAAGGAACTTCTTGTCCGTCCTTTATCATTGTGGCATTGTAGTTGTATGGAACTGCCTTGTCAGAGTCATAAGGAACAGGTCCAGGTAAACAAATGATCAAAGGAGCAATAGGAACCTTCGGCTTGTTGTAAGTAACTTCCATGCGCTCCGGCATGTTGAAATGAGGAATGATGACGTTAACTGTAGGCATTTCCGAGTTGATATCTGAGACTAAAAGCTCATGCGGATAACATCCTATCATGTTAACTTCATTTTCATCCCTATTTCGGTAGATCTGAAGAGTACCATTATCCAACAGAACTTGGAGATCTCTTCTCACAATTGAACATCCGTGAGGATCTACACAACATATGCTACAGGAACCGTATTGATGCTGGCGAAAATTCTGCCCTCGACAGAGAGTGGCGTGCATTTGTACCAAATCGGCTCTTGAGTAATTGATATTATAGACCCGGTATGGACCAGGACATCCATACACCATGTTTACAACATGCCCTCCATGATTGGGCAGCGGATTTGCTTGCACATTTGGATTCAAATTTCTGAAAGAAAGAAGATTAGATCTAACCAACCTCTGAACTTCATATTTCAAGGCTATGCAATGCTCAAGATCATGGCCAGGTGCTCCTTGATGATAAGGGCATGAGACCTCAGCTTTGTACCACCATGGGAGTCTCTCAGGTACTGGTGGTGGTGCTTTAGTTTGAATAAGGCCTCTTTCAATCAGTGCAGGGTACAATTCTGTGTAGGTCATCGGAATCGGATCAAACTGTGGAGCTCTTTGCACACGATTCTGATTATTGTTCAGCTGCTGAGCCTGTGGTCGAGGCTGTTGTTGCTGAAACTGTGGGGTAAATCCCGGATTCGGTGCTGAATTAACGACTGGCGCAATAGCAGCAATCTGTTGTCGACGATTGATATTTCCTCTTGGCTTCCCTTGGGATACCATGTCAACACTTTGTTCTTTCTTCATTGGGAAACCACTTCCGAACTTTTTGGTTCCACTCGAAGATCCACCTTCTTTAGTCAAACGTCCTGTTCGGACTCCTTCTTCTAGACGCATCCCCATGTTTACCATTTCGGTGAAATCACTTGGAGCACTAGCAATCATGCGTTCATAATAAAACGGACTGAGAGTATTCAAGAAGATCTTTGTCATTTCTTTTTCTTTTAACGGTGGATTAATCTGAGCAGCAGTTTCTCTCCATCGTTGGGCATACTCTTTGAAAGCTTCATGATCTTTCTGAGCCATGGACCGAAGCTGATCTCTGTCTGGAGCCATATCCGAGTTATACTTGTATTGTCGGACAAAGGCCTCACCTAGGTCATTGAAAGTCCGAATATTAGTGCTATCCAAGCCTGTGTACCACTTCAGTGCGGCACCAGTCAAACTGTCTTGAAAGTAATGGATAAGCAACTGATGATTATCTGCATAAGTAGACATCTTCCTGGCATACATCACAAGATGGCTTTGTGGACATGAACTTCCTTTGTACTTCTCAAAGTCTGGGACCTTGAACTTAGCTGGTATTTGTACACTGGGAACCAAACATAGCTCCTGGGCATTCTTTCCAAACAAATCTTTGCCACGGATAGCTTTAACTTCCAGTTGAATCTTGTTAAACTGCTCTTGGAGATCTCCCACAAGATTACGCTGATTTGTGCTATCACCCTGATCATGATAAATCTCATTGCCATCATAAGGAACAGTGTGAACCGTAGGGGTCGGAACTGTCATAGTGGGTTGAGAAAGTGCCATAGTGACTTGAGAAAAAGTTACCCCCTGATTTGGAGTAAATGCTGAACCTTGCGCGGCAGGCGCTTCAGTTGTAGCTGTTTGAACCCCAGAGAAATTATGGCGGAAACCTGTACCAAAGCTGAAAGGCGGGCCCCAACCTTCTGGCATGGAGAAAGATGGAATACCGAATGCAACTGTAGAAACTGGAGTAGTGACTTCAGATGTTACCGCTGCTTGACTGTTGGGTGGCGGCGGCTGATTCTGTGCGGCCATTAAAGAGTCAACCAGAGTAGTGAGACTTTCCAACTTTTCCTGAAGAGTGGTCACTGTACCACGAAGCTCAATATTCTCTTGTTCAGAGTGTTCCATTATTCTTCTTCTGTTCGAACGAGTATTGTATCTGTGATCTGATTGCGAGCGCGGTCGAGAAACTTTGAGACACGACAGCTTGACGATCTAATGGAGAAAGATCCAAAAGATGAGACTCTATACAACAGACTCGATATGCAGAATGATGTATGCAAAAAGAAATTTATGATTTTTCCAAACATTTTAAAGATTACTTCCTTGCAAACATTTGAACACAAACAATTCTTTTATTCATTCATTTCATTTTTTTTTTGCAATAATGGGAAATGTTACAACATTGGAGCGTAGCTCCTTACAAAAGCAAATGATAAATAAAAAAGCTAAACAAATCCTAAGCATCTTCATCAGACGAAGAACCAAATGCGTTGTGTAGCTTGAGCTTCAGGATTTCTTTCCCATAGTAAGCTTTCAATTTGGCCTTTTCAGCCCTCAGTTTGTCAACCACATTCTTCCAATCATCAGGAATCGGAGCGTTGCTAGTTGAGCCTTCAAGATTCTTCTTGCTTTCTTTGATGTATCTTCTGATTGCGGCATCTTTCTGACGAATCTTCTCATCTTTACTCATGAGCCATCCATCTTGATAATAGAGAGTTTCTTCGTGATCTTTCACTCTTTTCTTCAACTTTCTATTTTCCTCATCAGTTTTACGAAACTTTCCTTCCCAAGCGTCTTTTTCTAACCTCATTTTGGCTAAAATCTCTTGGTATTCTTCCGTAGTGTCAATGGGAATGTTGGGTAGTTGAGACACCACAGGGAACATGGGTTTTTCATAATCATAAGGCATTTGAAACTCCTTTGCTCTTTTCTTTACCCAGCAGGTATAGGCGTTTGTAGCAATGCAATTTCTTTCCCCACCTTTTTCTTTTCTTCGGACGTCGTACCAAGCTCTCACCATTCTTGTCTTCAACCTTTGAGGATCTTCCCCTTCTCGGTAAAAGTAGCATTCCACTGCGAGACCAATTGGTTTAACTGAATTTGCATATCCGAGTTGTCGTCGGGCTAGGACCGGATTGTAGTTAATTCCTCCTTGTGTGCCAATGAGAGGTACGTTGGCGAACTCCCCACAACTATCAATGGTTTCTGTACCACAGCGAGCCAAGGTATACCAATGAATATCATTATTAGCAAGAGACATAAGTCTTCGAGGCCAACGTAAGCCTTCTCGGTTTTCCGTGAAAATAGGGGACTTAGGTAAGTGTGAAACAATCCATTTGTACAAAAGAGGTGCACAACATACAATGAGTCCACCGCCTTGGCGATTCCTATGATGGATAGAGAAATACGTGTCACCAAGCAAAGTCGGAACAGGATTTCCAATCAGAAAGATCTTTATGGCGTTGATATCAACAAAGTCGTTGACGTTGGGAAACAGAACCAACCCATAAATGAGCAAGGCTAATACAGCTTCAAAAGCTATCATGCTACCAGTGTCAATGAAATCAAAGGCTTTCTTTATTAGAAACTGCGAAGTCAAACCCGGAAAATTTCCCTTGGTAGTCCAATTACTTTCTATTTCAGATTTCTTCAAGTGGATACTTGCTGCAATGACTGGTGACTTAGGAATGGCTTCCAAACCATTGAAAGGTATTTTGTCAGACACAGGAATACCCAAAAGATCGGCGTATTCTTCCAAGGTTGGTACCAACTGATAGTCTGGAAAGGTAAAACACCGGTAGACGGGATCATAAAACTGAACCAGAGTTTTGAGAAGTCCTTCATCAACATGAGTGTTCAAGATAGGCAAAAGCTTTCCATGGCTTTTCCTAAAATCAGAAGGATTTTGTACAGAAGATGCTAACTCTTTCAGCCTTTCCACATTAGGCATTTTGAAATCATACTTTTTGGTATGCCTTTTTACCCACTCCATAACTTAATCCTATAATGTTTGCAAAGAAAACTCTCTAAATTTTTTTGGAAAAATCATGTTTTTATGGAAAAAGATGGGTTTTTTAATGAATGTATGAATGCATGGATGCGTGGATGCCACATATTCAAACATGGTAAAGCAAACATGGTAGTTCAAACATGGTAACGCAAACATGGTACTACAAACATGGTAATTCAAACATAGTACACATAGGTTCAAAGGTCCAGCGTCACGAGCATGAGGTCAGAGAACCAAACATGGGATAGTACTAGGGTTTATCACCTGCAAAACATGTTCTACTGATACGTCAGAGTCTACATTTTTCTTTCGGATATTACCGGCTTGCACAACTGAACTTGTGAGCTAGAAATATTCTCAAGAAAAACTCGTCTGAGTGTGGTTCTCCGCATGACAACTATCCAAGTCTTCACCTGGATCGTTTCTGCACCACGTCCTAATAAGGCCAGGATGGGTTGGGGTTCTACAGCCAACTCAGCTTCTACAGTTCAATGAAAGCAATAATGTCTTCGCAACTGAACTTGCTAAACATATACTACAAACAAAGAACCTCCACTGAGCGGAAGGATTCTCATGCTGACTTTTTAAGGACTGAACTCCTTGTATGCCATACATGACTATACCCTCCACCTAATTCTTATGTGTACTTAATCCGGGTTAGGATTTGTCCATAATGTATCACTTGTAACAGAATCACACCAGTAACAGAACCAAGGAACCACACATGTAACAAGAATAAAATAAAACATAACAAATAGAAATAACCCTTTCTTTGGAAACAATAAAAAGATGTTCCCCAGTGAAGTCGCCATTTTTCTGTCGCGGGCGAAAAACCGTTTTTGTGCCTCTTTTTTGTGGATGAGACACCTGATGCCTTCTTTGGGCTCGAGTGCTCAAAAAAAATGATTTTTCTTTTGTACCGACCAAACTTTTTATTATTTCCAAAGGAGGAAAAGGAAAAAAGCTGCAATAACCTAAAAGTGGGGGAGAGATTCCGGGTAAGAGGGTTGGTTATACGAAGGGAAGGTATTAGCACCCAACGTATCTATAGTACTCTATAGGTTTCTTTGTTTTGTTTATTCCATTCTTGTTGTGGTGGAGGTTCTTGTGAAATAGGTGGGACCTAAGGTGTTTGTTTGATTATGCTCGCAAAGATCATCGCGATCCTCTGCATACATATCCCCTAGAGGGAATCAGAGCATCTGTAGCTCGGGGTCTACGGGTGCTAAGGTTTGAATGGTTTTTTTTTTGTTTTGTTTTGCTCGCCAAGGATCGACCTTGTGCCTACGTATTCTCAAAGGGATGTTGAGAAAGTCAGAGCAATCGTAGTTCCCACTTATGCTAGTGGAAGCAAAGGAAAATAGACAAATGTCGTCTAAATGCTAGATGTATCTAATCTATATCATCACATACATCTGTTTGTTTTTGTTTGAAAATCTTTTCATTATAAGCCCGGGGCCATGCCACTTAGGGTGCTTAGAATGATAAAGATGTTTTTGTTTGTTTAACCAGCCTTGTGGCAAAAGTTTCAATGAAGTCAGCCTTGTGACAAAAACTTTGATTAATCAGCCAGCCTTGTGGCAAAAGTTTCAATGAAGTCAGCCTTGTGACAAAAACTTTGATTAATCATCCAGTACGGTGGTAAAACAGTTTGATTGATTAGCCAGCCTTGTGGCAAAAAAAGTTTGATTTTTGATTGATTGATTGTTTGTGATGATATAGAAGAGATACTCCTAGCATAGAGATGAAAAATGTCTAATCTCCTAGGGTATTTGTTTTGGATATTGGGGATGCTTATAAGAAGCCTGTGGGTCCTTGTACGAAGCCCAAGAGGAGGCTATCCGAGGGTCCTTGCATTGTAAGCCCAAGAGGAGGCTATGGGAGGGACAATCCAGGGTCCTTGCATTGTAAGCCCAAGAGGAGGCTATGGGAGGGACACTCGTTTGTACAAAGCCCAAGGGGAGGCATGGTATAGTTGGTTTGAGCTCTTAGAGCGATTTCACCGGGAAACCATACTCTATGTCCTAACCTAAACTAGGGAGATTCTTTGCACGAAGCCCAATAGGAGGCTATGGGGAACCTAGTGTTGTACTAAGTTGAATAAGCACACACATCACACATATGAACAAACATGAACAAGTATGAACAAACATGAACAGGTATGAACAATTATATATGTATATGACAAAGTGTGTGTATATAATGGAGTTTATGAAGGAAATATACCTGTAAGCATGATCCATTTGTATACACGGGGCTCGGGACTCACACTCGGGGAGAAGTCCACTTGAGTTTATTCAAAGCTATGTAAACAGGTATTTACAAAAGGGCTTGGGACTTATACCTACATGGAGGCCCATGGTATATTTTTGGGAAGATTTAAAGAAAACCTTCATTTTTGGTTTGTTATTCAAAGTTAAAAACAAAATGAGATATGTACAAAAATGTATGTGTACAATGAAATACCTAATTTCATGTACTGGAGTGGGTATGTACAAAAGGGCTTGGGACTTATACCTACATGGAGGCCCATGGTATATTTTATAAAACATGGTTGATTGTTTTATTTACAGACGCGTCGTTTAAAAAACGGTTTGAAAGTTTGTTCTGAAAGAAAGTTTATTTATTTTGAATAAAAAGACTGTGTAAAAGGAAAAAGGAGTGGGTCTTATACTCTCTAATATTCGAGAGGCCCCTGTTTTATTTTCATAAAACAGGGTGGATGGTTTTGAAAAAAGATGTGAGATTTATTATTTTAAAAACAGTTTGAAAAGTATTGTTTTTTTGAAAAAAAGTTTTCTGTACAAAGAAAAACTGTAAAAAGAAGAAGAGTGGGTCTTATACTCTCTAATATTCGAGAGGCCCCACTGTTTTGAAAAACAATGGAATGATTTGAAAAAGAATTGATTACTGTTGTGAAAACAGTTGATTGAGTTTTAGGCTTACCTCGAAGAATGAGAAAATTGGATTTCTGAGTTTGAGGTGTTACCGTGATCCTCAAGTGATGTGCTTGGAATAAATTAGGATCTCAACAGATATTAAGCATCCTCACCAGCAGAAAAGAACATTGGATAAGCTCACAGCTTTCGGCAATTCCATGATCATCCAGTAATTGTTTATAGATTTCTACAGCAAATGGAAGACCAAACAAAACAGACAAATCCAAAAGACAACAGAGAAATAATCTCGAAGTCTTGGATGAAGTGAGAAAATTCAAATGATATGTGTAACAGTAATCAAAATAAAACTTACACAAAGGTTATATGACAATATCAAATTCAAAAGAAAATAATCTGAGAGAAGATATTTTTTGTGTTTTTTTTTAATGAAGTTAAGTCAATTAATAATGCTAATTAAACAAATAATTATACAAATAATTAAACTTAACAATAAAAAATAATTATTTTTATGTCTAAAATTATATTATACAACTATAAACCTAAACATAAAAAGAAAATATTTTTTTGGATTTTTTATAGGTTGAATAATAATTTAAAAAGCAAATATTCACATGAATACTAATTGATTAACAAAATATTTTAATTATGAAGAAAACTAAAATATTTTTTGGTCCAAAAATTAAATTAACATTTTATCAATTTAATAATAAAAGAAAAATAATTTTTTGGGTTTTTTTTGATTGGTTGATATTAATTAATAGCAAATAATCACACAATTACTAATTAATTAACAAAATAAATTAATTATGAATAAAAATAAAATATTTTCATGTCAAAAAATAATTAAATATTTTATCAACCTAAAAGTGAAATTAAAATATTTTTTGGATTTTTGAAAGTATTTTTAATTAATTATGCAAAGAAAATTAAATTAATTAAGAAAATACTTAAACCAGGATCCTGTGTGGCGAGGCTGAAGGTCTATGGTGGACTGGCGCTTTCAGGAGCGTTGGATGAGAGTTTAAGTGAGATCTGATGGCTCAGAGGAGAGGTGCATGGCAAGTGGCGTGGAAAGCGAAGCACGTGAACTACAAGAGGAAGTCAGCGCGCGCTGATTTGAATGGACAAATGAGACATCGCCACGTCTCCTTCTTCTTCCTCCGTCCGTAGCCTTTTCTCTGCAACTGTAGCTAAAAGTTTTAGCTACAGTTTTTCTCCATTGCTAAAGGTCCTGTAAATCAAACATTAAGAAATACGAAATATAAATGAATTATAGGACCATGGTTCGACTTAAAATTGCCCCCTGAGTTCAAATATGCCCTTATTTTTTCCTGATTTTGCCTAAATCAAAGAATCCCAAAATTGAGCTCAAGAACCCTAAAATGGTGGTTGCTTCAAACGGCCATTAAACTCAAATTAAAGCTCCAGAAATGAGCAGAGCACCCAACCAAACACAAATATGCAATTACATCTTGTTGAAGACGCATGTATAATGGAATTCGTGCTACTTTTTGTTTGAACCAACCGTGGCTTCTGGGTGAGTGTTATTGAAGATTCAAAGCTTGGAAATGATCGGGTTAGGTTCAGTGATACATGAGGAAGGTGTTTGAGTGTTTATATCTCACTGAATTGGCCTTGAACCTAAAATTCGAGTTTCAAGTTTTTCTTGAAAAATTTTGAATTGGGAGAGGTGAACTTTGGCTTTGAATTGGTTCTGTTAAGATTCCAACAACTTCTAAATGGTATTTGGAAGAAGTTTGGATGACTCCTTTGGTTAGAACTTGAAAGATTGGCAATTTGGCATTCTAACCTCTTTGAAAACTTAAGAACTTGGTAAAAATGGAAGAAGTGAGAAAACAAGCTCTTGGACAAGTTTTGGAGTGCCTTGCAAATGAAGTGAGGCCTCTCTATTTATAGACAAAGAGTTATGCATTGGAGGGCAAGCAAGTGGAAACAATCATAATTGCATTTGTGGAAAAAGATGAAATGGAATATTTTTCAAATGATTACAAAGCTTAACCATGGTTAATGCTTCTTATCTTCTTCAAATCCTATCTCAAATGATAATATATATATTGCATTGATTACTTCTTGCATTATTGGTCATATAGTATAAGAACTTTGTGAGAAAATGGCTTGAAATTTCATGCATAATGACCTCTAATGACAAAATTCAAAACCATGGCTACACTCCATATTTTTTCATGCTCTTTGACATTTTGGAAAGCTCATGTTACATACTTCAAAAGCCTAGTTGAAAGCTTCCTCAAGTCTCTTAAGGAAATGGGTGAAAAAGTTCCATGAACTTTGAAGAAAGTGAGTTTTTAAGTGAAGTTTTCAAAAAGTACCAACTTTGAAGCTCCATATCTCTTAAATGGTTGATCTTTTGGAAAAAATTTATATGTGTCAAAGTTGTTTATTGGATCAAAATCTACAACTTTCATGTTGGAAGTTTTTTTCAGTTTGTAGGTGAAATTTTGAGAAATCCCCTTTCAAAGTTTGGAAAAAACCATGAAAAACACTTAGAAATTTTTCTAAGTATGAAAAGTCAAACTTTTGACTTTTTGATTCTTGATTGATTTTCTTGATTTTTCTTGATCAAATGACTTCATATATCATATATTGATGATTTAAAACTTCAAAAGTCATGGTTGACCAAAATTCCCCAAAAGTCAAAGGTGTTCTTGTACAGTTGACTTTTTCAGACGAATCGCGCTTCTGGAGTTTTCAAATGAAACAGGCTATCCTCACCAAATGAGTGGTATGAATGGATTTCATTGAAGCATTAGAGGTTATTGAGCCATGGTTTGAGTTGTAGCATCATTTCCTGATTAAAAAGTCAGTTGTTCAGTGAATTAGGTCAAAAAACCCTAATTGTCGACCAGATGAAATTGATGACTGTAGGTCTTGAATTGAGATGTAACTTCCATTGTATGTTGTCATAGGGATTATTTGAGGATGATTGAAACCTTTGATTGACTTCCTGGGGATTTTTAGGGTTTCCCAAATGTGATCCCTGATTTCAGTCCCTGATAGTTCAAAACCCTGATCTGAGGATTTGTATGATCAATCTTTGTATAGGAGATGTTATGAGCCAATGGATTAGGTCAAAATGATGCACTTGAGGTCTTGATATCATGTCCCAAGTCATTAGATCAAATACTGAGCAAAAGTCAGGGGTATGCTATCTTCAGGCAAAACCCTAATTCAGTCGATTCAAAGCTCTTGAGTTTGTTGAAATGAATCTCTGAGGACCAAATGTTGATTGTTGATGAAGATAGTTCTTTTGAGATGAAGGGAGAACAAAACCCTAATTGATTGTTACTTGTACTGATGAGTGATTTCCTGATTAAATCCTGCTGAGTCACAAGTAACAAACACAAGCTATGCAGTTTGTTAGAGATGCAAATGATGCATATGCAAATGATATGAGGTGGTATCTTAGGTCAAAAATTGGGGTATGACAGCGGGCCTTCGAGATAGTTTGTGATTATCTGAAGGTCGACGCTACAACAGCCTTGTTCTGCTGTTGCTTCCGTGTCCAACGACAAGCGGTCGGAGGGCGATATGGCTGGGTTTCCTTCAAAAATGCCGACTGGAGGCTTTTCAAAATGTCTACTGATTCCGTCAAGGATTTTAAGGACCGGTACTTTGTAATCCGCCTGGAGAGTGAGATGTCGTATACTTCACTATCCAGGATGGTGACGGTTCGTGGTGAAGATGGTAACCCGGAATATGATGAGATCGGGCAGATAAAGGCGAAGTTATGCAGTATGTTCCCATTCTTTTGTTGGAAGGGTCACTTCAATGTCCCTCCTAAACACTATGCTTGGGAAGACGAGGACCTAGACGAGTAGGACGTGGCGTCCTACGCGACTTTGTGCAAATATGTTGGTAGCTTTGGCTTGGCCCAGTGGGTGACGAGGAGCGAGGAACCGGTCCTTGACGAGAAGGGTGAGGCAGTCTTTGAGTCCCGAGCGATAAACACGAAGGCCCTCCTTTCGTGCAAGACACTTGAGGAGGCTAGAGCTCTGCTAGGTTGTACTTAGATTACTTTTTTTATATTTGCTTTATGTTTCCCACTAACTCGTTTGTTTTATCTTTCAGATGCCATGCCGACGAGCAATGATAAACTCACCAAGCTGGCCCAGGACGCCAGGAAGCTCCGCAGCAAAAAGTTAACTCGGCTTGGAAACCAGGGTGACAACTCTGGGTCGTCTGGTTCTCTTGTGATTAACCTTGACCAAGAAGCCCTGACTACCGAGAAGGTTGATGCGAGGAAAAGGCAACGCCAAGTTGAGGGAGTCGTGAGGAACCCTCGGATTTGGGGTCCGACCGAGCATTTATGCTGCCTCCCTGCCTCACAGACAGGCATTACCTCGAGCAGTTCCCTCTGGCCGTTTCTCTTGCTGATGCTCGGAGGATCGAGGAGATGGACACCCCTTCCCGTTTCAAGCAGTTGGCCGATAATAGCACCTCTGTCATAAGGGTGCTAGAGATGGCCTAAGTGCTTGCGAAGGGAGATATTGTGTCTCCTGCTGCCTTGAAAAAGGCCGAGTCGGACAAAAAGGCTGCCGAGGAGAAGCTGGTCAAGGTGGAGGCCGCTCTCACGGCTTCTAAGAAAAAGGTGAAGAAGAAAGTCGAGGAGCTGGTGAAAAAAATGAGGAGCTGGACGTGGAGAAGAAGAAGCTGGCGGATCTGAAGCCGGATTAGGAGCCGACCACTGAGGAATCTGAGGACATTTTTGGGTTAAAGACAAGGGATGAGATGGTCGACAAGATGGAGTCTCTCAAGCTTGATTTCCTCGAAATGGCGGAGGCGAGTTTCAAGCGGGCGGTCGATAAGCTGAAGCATCTGAACCCGGATCTGAAGACGGAAAACATTGGACTGTCGTCCAAAATTGTGGATGGTAAGGTGGTGCCCGACACTCCGACTGAAGAAGATGGTGAATGATTTTGTTGGTTTTGGGTCTGCGTGCCTGTGTTTGTCTAGCCTGCGTTCCGTTTATGCTTTTTATTTTTTGAACAGGGGGCTATGCCTGTTTGATTGTTGGGGCATGCGTGCCCACAATTTTTGTAACACTCGGATATTGCCGGCATTTTTATCGGTATTTTAAATGCATTTCTCTTTAAAATTTTGCTAAGTGTTTATGTTCGATTTTTATATACCCGTCATGTGTTTTCGGACCTTGTATGACTGGATACTTATACATGCTCGGATGATTATACTTAGAAATATTTTTCGTTATTTGGTTATGCTCGACTTCCGGTGGTTGTCCGGTCGTGTGGGGAACGAGCCGGGCACATAGAGGTTCATACTTAGAAATATTTTTTTGTTATTTGATTATGCTCGACTTTGGATGGTCGTCTGGTCGTGTGGGGAATGAGCCAGGCACACAGAGGAGGTCTGTGTAATCAACGAACATGAGAGTCGGGGCCAAGTGTTCGTGGCGTGAACGGTCCCATCACGAGCTGGGGTTCTGCCGCGTAGGTACTACCACAGTGGAGTTAGGTGTAGACCTCCCCGCGTGGTTGAGCCTCTGCTTTGGTAGGAAGTTTCGACCTTCGTTGTCATGGGGCATACGCGTCTGTACCACGACGTGCGTCCCTATCCGGTCATCCCTTGTGGTCAGAGGTTAGTGATCGGATGGCTGTTAGCTGTTTTAGCTGTAATATCGTCTGAGTTTTTCAGCATTCCATGGTCGAGCAAGTTTTTCCCCGAGTAAATTCTCGAGGTAGTAGGCGTTGTTATCGGTTTTGTGGTAGACTCGGTACGGGCCTTCCCAATTGGGGGCGAGTTTGCCTTCGCGTGAGTCTTTCATGTTTCTGCGTAAGACTAAGGCTCCGATTTTGAACTCGCGTTTGATGACTTTGGCGTTGTGACACAAAGCTATCTGTTATTTTAATTTTTTTCTCGGAGGGAGGCTCCTACTTGGATTTCCTCGACCATAACGAGCTTCTCCCTCATAGCGTCGTCGTTGAGCTCTTCCTCGAGCGGTGATTCGGTACGACGGGACTGTTCCCTGATTTCCACGGGAATGACGGTCTCGGTCCCGTAGGTTAATCTAAATGGAGTTTCTCTTGTGCTCGAGTGTGGCGTTGTTCTGTACGCCCATAGCACGCTCTGCAACTCCTCAACCCAACCTCTTTTACATTCACCGAGTCGCCGTTTCAGCCCTCGGAGGATGCTCGATTCGCGGCTTCGGCTTCCCCGTTGGTCTGGGGGTGTTCGACCGAGTTGAAATGTTCCTTGATGCCGAGTTTGGCCACGAATTCTTGGAATTTTCCCATAAACAGCGCCACTGATTGTACCTGATCAAATGGATCTTCAAGGCCTGCAAGGATCTGGGTCTTCTGTGAACTAAAGGGGTGTACCTGCAAGGTACTCCGATGCCAAAATGAGAAGAGAGAGCAATCAGAGCGCAAGTACAAGGTAGAGAGAGTATGAATGAAGTTACCTGACCCTCTAGTGAAAGAGGGTATTTATAGCTCCCAGCGCTGGGCCAAGATCTCGCTACTGGACTGGATTCCCAGGCCCAGTTATGAGACTACCAGGATTCCAGGCGGAAATATCGGAGACTAGTGCGTGGTCTCCGTCCTAGTCAACCACTCAGAAGTTTAAGAGAGACGCGGTCTTTCAGGGACTACGTGGACTCCGTATTATTCGGGGGGTTGGATGTGAAGTGGCGCTACGAGGAGAAGGGTCCTCGGCATAAGGCCACAAGGAAGAGAGCCCTCAGCGAAAGGGATGCTCGCGGGGGGGCGCGCCTGGTAAGCCTAAGTCTAGACGAGGAGGGAAGTCCTCGTCAAATGGGATGCTCGCAGGGAGCATTATATACCGAGCACGTGCTGTAGTGCTCCAACGCTATTGGGCTTTCGAGGAGCCGAGCACGTGTTCGCTCCTCCAGGGCTTAGAGATGTTTTGGGCTTCCAAGTCCAATTGGGCCGAAAGTAGACTGGGCTGACTCTTGGCCCAGTCCAGAACAAATATGATGGGCTCTTTTTTCACCAGTAATATTAAAGAGTGGGTGGATAATAATTTGCGTTTGGGTTTTGGTATTAGTGGTGATCGGTCGTGATTGGAACTTTGGGCAACCTTTTGCCATGTATTTTGGATGTGGAGGAATAAGGAACAACATGATGAGAATTTTGTGAGACCTAGAATTTTATGTTAGCGTAAAGTTTCTCATAATTTTTTTTCCAGCGGGGCTGCATGGTAGTAAGATGGATTTGGCCTGAGAGACTAAGCAAATAATATGGTCTCCTCCTCCTTCAAGTTGAGTGAGATTGAACATAGAACTAGTAAGAATGGCCTGACAGCTAAATCTAGTGGTCTCTTAAGAGGTTATATGGGTGAGTGAGTGGCTTGAAGGTTTCGCAAGATATTTGGATTCTTGTGGTGCATATGTTGTTGAACTCCGGGTGTGCTAGACGGATTAAGATTAGCAAAAGAGTGTGGGTTTCGTGTTGTTGAGCTTCATATGGATTTCAAAGTGGTTGTTCAAATATTTTAGACTCTGGACTGGTTAGTATAATTGGAATGCAGTTGGTATAACTAATTCAACAGTTGCTCAAACTGGGTGGATTGAAAAGTGCGCATTTATCCATTTATCATGAGTCAAACACTTGTACGGATGTACTTGCCAACATGGGATGTGATCTAGATCCTAATTTGATGTTTTATGAACGATATCCTACTCAAATTTCTCATCTTTTGTTAGCTAATTGTATTGGAATCGTTGATCATAATTTGATTGCTATTAATCTTTTTTCTTTGAGCTTTGACCCTCTTTTCTTAAAAAAAAAAAAAAAGAAATATTGAAATTAAAAAATAAAAGAAAAAAAACATTTTAGTCCTTGCAAAAAAATTTCTTCAGCAATCAACTCTCTTAAATATAAAATAATTTTCTGATTCAGACGGATCATAGAACTAATACATTTATAAAAAAGAAAATACAACTACTTTTTCTTTTGTTTCTTTTGTCATTTGCAGTGTATTGTAAATAATTTTTATAAACATTATGAAAAAAATAGAATGATATTAAATCATTAATACATATTTTATACTAATACAATTTTGTTTTGCTACTTGCAGTTTGATGTATATTTATTTATAAACATTATAAAAAATAGCAAGGATAGAAAATTCAGGAAGTTTTAAACTTGGGTAGAGAATCTAATTTAACCATGGTAAAATGTGTAGAAAACTTATTTACTCACAATTTAATCATGACAAATGTGTATAAAAATCCTATTTAAATACAGATTAACTGAAACAAATTGTTAAACTCTTTGTTGTATCCCACAATAAATTAATTATCTACCTTAAAGAATAATAGAAAATAAGCAAGATTATCAGTTTTGCTCTGAATATGTGGAAGCTATGGTCCATTTGAATGTTTAACACTCAACACATAAAGCTGCATTGCACTTATAGAAGAGTCAAGATTGAGAATAGGCATTGCGAGAAGCACAAGAGAGCTCTTATAGAAGAGTCAAGATTGAGAATAGGCATTGCGAGAAGCACAAGAGAGCTTCCAACAGTTATGTACAAGATTGTCCAACCACCAACCATATGAGAGGATACTCATATGACATGTGAAATCCAAGCTTAAATCAACCAACAATTAATTTCAATTTCAAATGAAAAGGAATAAAAGAACACTGCACAATACACACCCCCTTTTCGGCAAGATATGGGGAGAAAAAACAGTTAAAAAAATCATTGTATTTTAGTGTTAACTATAAAATTCAGTTGGTGCTCCCAAATTTGAAAATGGAGAACTAATCTCCCACTTGTGTACTTGAAATACATCTCCATGGTCTTGCATGTGTTCTTTTGTCAAGGAGCAGCAGCAAGCCCATACTGTCGGCCGGTAGCCCGAACATATACCTGCAGCAGTCACAAACATTTCAGATGATGGACAATTTGCACAACAAAACACGATAAATAGTATCTTCTCAAGCATTGTCATTTAAGGAAATATACATGACAAACATTTCATTTTGGTAGAATTTCATACAAGATATTGTCCAACAATCTCTTTATAACACATTGTATTGGTTGAAAATCCTGAGTCTTGCAAAATTTATATGAGACCTGCAGCATGATTAAGTGGGGCTAATTTCCAAAATAGTGAGATTCATTTGAACTTCAATTGATAAAAATTAGTTGCAGAATGTTTTGTTAGAAATTTTCTAAGAAATATTATAGCATAACTATCAGACATCATCAAACTGAACGTAGGTGATATTTTAATAGGGTAGGTTCACAGGGCATCTGTTTTGTTTTAAATTTAAACCAGGAAGCATAGTTAACAGGCAACCTCACAGTGAACTTGCTATTTATATATAATGTCAATGCTTTGATGGAATTGTATCATTATGGAATCGCCAATTATCAAAAACGATCAATGAAGTTCCATAATAAGGAAGTATAGTAAGAGTATTTCGTCACTAACAGACTTGATATCAATTGTGTTAGAAAGCGGAAACTAATTACAGAGAAGAGAATATGAATTTGTGAAGGCTGCGAAGTTTAGAAGGCAAATGGTGAGTGAACCTTCAAAGATAACCTTCGATGACATGGCTGAATGTTTAATATTTTATTGTAGGACTAGGAGTTATGCATTCTCTTTGAAATAACTTATAAGCATAGGCCACTAGAGTTCAAAAGAACTACCTTATCTATAAAAAGATTTCAATGGTAAATTCGTCATGAGAATGACACATTATTTTTCCCTCACTTCACTAGACTACACAGTTATTAATAATGACAAAACTACAAACAATTTTGTGATAAAGTATGTTCTAAGTTATCAGAGAATAAATGTTACGGTCACTTACTTGCTTTCATGAGCTTTCTTTCTCCAAAAAACAATTGATGTGATCCACTGAACACAAAAAAGATGAAAACGTGTGAGTTCCAATTCAAAATCTTTCAAGAAATGTAATTACTTTTTCAGCAATTGAATCAGTAGAAAACTGCATGCATTGCCAGATGAGACACAAACAGTAGATCAGAGTACTTTTCGTATACAAGGGTAAAGTACATTAACCAACAAAATGTTACATGCAGAGAAATCGAGCCCTCAGAGAGATCAAAGGGAGAAACAGTCAAAATCAATTATTTCTGATATTAAATAACATTATTTTTTTTGTTCATTCCCTTCATAATTTATCCTGCAATTAAGGCATATGTTTGTAAAATTAGAAACAAAATGTTAGTTTGCTGAAAGGCAAGCAATGATAAGAATGATGAAAAAGATCATCTCAAAGTAAACTTAAGATACAACCTAAAAGATAGATAAAGTAAATAAATGGCAGAAACATGTGCATCGCATTGATAGTAACTAGTTTGATTTATTGAATACCTTAAAAATTGACATTAATGGATATCTTGCAGTAATATGTGGTTTGCTCGTATTCCTTTTTCTTTGAGGTGTCATCTCTTTGCACAAATGCTGAGCTATTTCCTTCAGTAACACAACCTGTGCTTTATCTGTGCTCATTGAAATGATTGCCTGCCTCATTGATTCCCTGTCAGCCTCAAGTGCCTGAAGCCTCAGGTAAAGCTTCCTTATATAGGGATCCTCAAAATCAGCATCATGATGAATGCCTGATTCCTTTGGAGTGGTTGTGTAATCTTCGAAAGCTTCAGCTTTGGAACCTGTAAAGCCATTATTTTGTACCCCGGAATGAACAGAGTCAATTGTATAAATTCGGTCACTCGTATCATCACCTTCTGAAGCATTATCAACCTTCTTCAAATTGGAATGGTCTTCTGGCTGAGAGAAATAATCTTTCTTAGAGTTGTTATTGTTCTTCGGAGACTCCGTTGGGAACTCAAGACCTACTTCAGAGGAAACTTTCCTTGAATGCCTTCTCGTCAAACTTGGAGATGGTCCAACAACTACTTTCTCTAGAACATTTTTTCCCGTAAAATCCCCATCCGCTTGGCTGTGAGTGGGAATTTTCTCCATTTTAGAAATTCTATTCTCCAAGTTCCTCAAACGGTCATTAGGAGTATCACCGAATACATATTTCTCAACATCAGTGTCGTCATTATCACCATCCATGGCATTATGCATGACATTACATTTTAAAGGAGGGTATTCATAGGGAGGAATGTCATCATATTGATCATTCTCAACCTCATCCTCATAGTACCCGAAACTCATCATCCTATGCTTGTAAGCCTGAACCTCACACGTAAGCGACTGAATTATCTGCTCTCTCTTATACAACAAATCCTCCAACGACATAAGTTCCTCCTGATCATGCGTCATTTTCTCCTCCGCAAAACGCTTGAACTGCCGAGCTTCCATTTGAATCTCCGCCTTCTCCCTCTGCAACCTCAAGATCATCGACATCGCCTCATTCGCAGCCGTGGACGAAGAATTCCTCTCCTCCTCCAACTCCTCATTCATCTCTTGAATAGTTTTCTGCTGCACGCTAACCATCTCACGCAAAGCTATACATTCATTCCCAATCTCAACCCGCGCAACCGAAGGCACCAATAACTGACAATCCATCTTAAACTCATCATGCTTCCGTTTAACCGAACGCATCCAAGTCCCCGAATACTGACCCCCCATAGAACAACAACTACACGCACAATCGCAACATTTCAACAAATCCCTAGAAGACGGAACCGTCTCCGAATCCATTGATCAAACACTCAAAACCTTTCAACAATCCAAAAACTACCAATAGTTCCAACAAATGAAAAATGACAAATCAGGTAACAAAACAAAAACCTTCAGAATTATGATTATTCTAATTTTCTTTCCAAACATCAACCATTCTCACTCCCTGCGTTCATATCGCCACCTTCTCCAACAAATCACACACAAAAAATTATACCTAAATCCAAAAAAAAAAA
Source organism: Vicia villosa (assembly GCF_029867415.1). NCBI lineage: Eukaryota > Viridiplantae > Streptophyta > Magnoliopsida > Fabales > Fabaceae > Vicia > Vicia villosa. The sequence goes on along the minus strand of NW_026705678.1, from coordinate 109,773 downwards.
TCAACAAAAATATATTTACAATAATTCAATTTCAACTTTACTATAAACTTTTCGTTAAAAAAAAGTACAAAATAAACTTAAACACCAAAAATTAAAAATTAAAAAAAAAAATCGATTCTCTTTAATTTCACCTCATACGAGAAACCTAAAAACCTAACAGAAGAAAATTTCTACAAACAAAAATTGAAATTATGAAATAGAGAAACTCACCGTGAACGAGAAGCAGACGTCAAATCAAAAGCAGCCGGCGGCGAAGGAGTCGCCGGGAGTGGAAAACGGTGAACAATTTTCCCCCAAAAAGTTCAGCTACGCCAGAAAAATAAAATACCAAATAATAAAGAAAAAATAAAAAAGCAGTAGCTACGAATTGAAGAAAACTCGAAAACTGTGAAATCAACGTTTCCTTGGAAAGAAAGTTTATGAATGAAGGAGCGGGAACGTTGTTTGGTGGGAACGAACGAACAATGGAAAGAAAAGAAAAAATGAAGGAAGAAAATAACTAAGGAATTTTTATTATTTGAAAGCCCTAATTATTTTTTTCCTCGGGAATTGTTGTTTTTAGATTTTTGTTTTTTATCAAGAATTTTCGTGTGATGTTTTTTATTGGGTAAAGATGAAGGGTGGAGAATTGATGATTGAAGGAGTGATCTGTTTTCTATAGAGAGAAAAAATTTGTTGGAATTATTAAGATTTTTTTAACTATTTTTTGACTATTTAGATTTTCTTTTTTTAAATATATACTAATTTTAATTCTTTTATTACTAAAATTATAATTTTTTATTGTTTTTGAACTTATCATATTCTATCTGATTTTGAAATTTAAAGTTTATGATTGGTATTTTCTGCAAAAAGTTAGGCCTGAAAATCACTGTAAACTCAATTGTATAATCATGAGCAATAATGATGAAGGGTTCGAATTCTAATAATAATAATAATTTAAAAATATTGATTAATTTTTGTCAATTGAATTAGGATTTATGAAAAAATGAAAATTGTATTTTGTTCTAAATAAAATTTTTGCTTTTGTTTTATTTTGAAATAAAAGTAAATGAATTATTATTTTTGTGAATTAAAGTTTAGTCAAACTTTTTTTTGGTACTGAAAAAGTTTATTCAAAGTTAAGTTTATAAACCATGGGGCTTTTGAATACTTCAATTTAAAACCATGGGATTCATGATTACAGTGAGCTCAATGTGCAGTGTATGGGGCTTTTAATTCAATGATATATTTATTTCTTTTCAAAATTGAAAATATATAAAAGTTTTAAAAAATTGTAAAAATAAGATTTAAAAAATTTAAATTTCATTTTCTAATAAAATAAAAAACATATAATTAAATGCTGTGTCAAAGTAAATATTTCACTCATGTTTACATTGAATAATGTAAAATATAATAATATAGTGAATTTTTTATTAGCTTTTAGTGAACTATTATAAAGTGTTATATATTTTTCCATAAATTTATTTTTTTATCTCGACAAAAAATAATCTTTTTAATCTTTTAAAATATTTTTTCATTTTTTTAAAATATTCGTGTTTACACAAACGGTCAATAATAATATCAAGTTAATGTTGCTTTAAATTTTAAGTTTTTAAATAATTTTTGTAGTCAAATTTTAATATAAAAATTGAATAATAAATTTTTACCCACAAAAAAAGGTTAAAGATTAATGCAGGGTTTCATAAGATAAAATATATTAAATTCTATTATAAATATATAAAAACATAAAATATATTTAATTTTATTATAAATTTAAATTATTAGTTTTACAACAATTCTATTTTATTTAGTGTATTAGAAATTTGAATAATTGTATGCCTAAAATGATTTGCACTTTTTCTAACAAATATTGTAGTGGAAAATATAATAAGACATAAATGTTAATTCTCCTATAAAAACTTTTTTTTCCTCTGTAAGTATATCAATTTGTTATAAATTAGATCAAATAAGTTACGTTGACTTTTGACTTTTAACAACTTTATAAGGTTTCGTTTGTTTGTTTTTTCTTTTCTTAAAAAAATTTGGCTAAATTACAGTTTTGATCCCCCTGTTTTAGATTTTTCACGATTTTGGTTTTTCTATTTTCTTTTTAAACAGTTTTAGTCCCTCATCCCAATTTTGTCCATGAACAATGCATGAACAGTACATGTTCGTACATGAACAATGCGTGAACAGTTGCATCAAAATTGGGATGGGGGCCAAAACTGTTTAAAAAGAAAATAGGGGGACCAAGATCGTGGAAAACCCAAAACAGAGGGACAAAAATTGTAATTTAGCCAAAAGATTTTTATAGTGTTATATAGGACCTATTTATTTCAGCTTTAAAATATGTAACGATAAAAATTATTTTTAAAAAAATCAAAACAAACGAACTCGTAATTTTGTGTAAAAACTTTTTATAAATTTTTTTTTATAAAAGTTTCAAATAAAAATTTTATTTGAATAATATTCTTAAAATGTGATTTTAGGTATTTCATTTATTTATGGAATAATTTGAATGTCAAAATTTAAAAATTACTTAATTTTGAAGCTATTTCAAATAGATTTTCATAAAAATTATTTTTTAAATATAATTTTTTTTAAAATTATAATTTTGACTAAATTTTAGTCTTCAATAATGTATGTTTATGTTATAGGATGTCAAAGTTAGTGTTTTATTTTAGAAAAAATAAAATAAATATTATTGTAATATTTTGAAAAACAATTTTATAAAATTTATTTTAAAAATACTAAAAAAAAAATATTTTTCTAAAGCAGAAACAAACATATCCATATCTCGTGATCTCATATTTATCAATTACATTTTTATTTTTTTAGAAGGAGGGTTAAGCTCAAAAGGAAAAAAAAGAAAAATTAATCAACTGAGATTTCGCTTGCGTCTTTGGCTATCTCATTTAGAAGGAACTTTGGACACTCAATGAATTCCATATTGCTTCCTCTTCGCAGCTTCAATCCATATTTTGTCAGCATATCAGCAATTTTATTCATCTCTTGGTGAATTTTCAACACTGTGGACACCGTAAAAGAGTTCACAATGGTTTTGATCGGATGAATTAATATATTGTCACACAACATGTTTTTGGTTTCTCTTGTGATATTGATTGCTTTTTTACTATCCACTTGAACCTTGACCCGAATGTAGCCTTTTGTTTGAACCAATTTCAAATTTTCATAGATGCACTTTCCAACATATTTAGAGTTGGAGTAGAACAGCAAAGAAAAGACAAAAGAAGAAAATTTCTTTAGCCACCTCCCTATGGGGGTCACCCCCAGCAAAAAACTCAATATACCCCTGCTTCGGAAATGAACTTCCGAAGCATTGATTTTTTTTAAAAATTTCCACAATTCGGAAGTGCATCTCCGAAACACCTCATGGGGGTGTCTTCGGAGATGAACTTCCGAAAACACCTCATGGGGGGTGTGTTCGGAGATGTGCTTCCGAAAACACATTTATTCAGATTTTGGGGGGTTTCGGAAATGAACTTCCGAATTATGCAGAAACTGTGTTTTTTTTTTATGTTTTTTCTTAACAGTCTCGCATTTTTAATTAAACGCAAACGCCAAATAAAATAAGCAACAGATAAACGGAAAATACTAATATGATAAATCAAATCCAAATAATATATACAAGCCGAAAATAATAATAATACTGTGCGAAAGATACAATCCGAAAACAAAAAATAAATAAACCCGACCACTACTGTGTGTGCCTAACCCTCTCTCCCTGTGACCTCCTCTGTCGCCTGTATGTCGCCGTACGGCCCGCATCAGTGACGATCATCTCCATCACGGCGACTGTCTCTGGACCGCCCTGATCAACGATACCTCGATCCAACGCGTCCCGCCCAAGCATCTCTATCCGCTGGCAGATCGGCATGAGATCAATGGCGTGGTCATCCTCGGCCTGCTGGTTCTCCAGGATCTCCTCGCGTGCTGGCCTAGGAGCGCCGGGAACGTCGGGTCTTAGCAGAGGATGTGACATCCGATAGAACCATGTGACGTATCCCTCCTCACTGTGCCAGTCCTGTGTGACCCGAGTGAGACGGTACTCCTGCGGTACCACATGATGCTGCCAGTCCTCCCATATGGCAGTAAGCTGCACTCGGGTCACTGTGTCGGGAGCAGCCTTAAAGGGTGACCTGGGTATCTGCTGCACGAATCCGAACTGACACATGCACCGCTCAGGGAGATACCGGACCATGATGTCGGTCCCGTATGCCAACCAGCCTGAATATAGAGCAATGCCGTCAAAGGGGACAATCTGAGCGTAGTCGACGAACGGCCTCCAGGTGACGTCGTCGTGCATCGTGCGGTCCAAGTACAAACGGAAGCCGTGGATGCGGGAGAAGTAGGAGATGATCCAGCTCTGAAACACAAACACGATAATGTAAAAAATAAATACGAAACATAAATAAATAAATAAATACGATAATGTATTAAAATAAAACATACCCTAAGTAGTGTGCAGGATCCGACCAACTGCCTCGTCCTCCAGTTGGAGGCCTCATTCAGCTTCTGGTAGAGGTATGCCAGAGTAGCTGCCCCCCAGTTCCACTGGTGAACGGTATCCAAGTCCATGAAGTAGCGGAGGTAGGTCACGTCGACGTACCTTGCACTTTTGTCCACAAAGCATGCAGCGCCTACCACATGCATGTACCAACACCGGAGAGCGTAGCCGCGGTGATAGTGTGTGAATAGCTCGTCACCCGCCTGCTCGGCATCGGCCGCCGCGTCCAGGTGGTGCTCAAAATAGCATCTCAGTGTGGTGAACCGGACATGAGTCCCAGATGTCGTGACGCACTCAAAGTGAGCAACCTCGTGCTCCATGCCCAAATAGAGCGTCATCCACTCAATGGCCTCGACCCTCTGGATCCGAGAGTGGTGCAACAGCGGCCCCCTAATCGGCAGGTGGAGAAGACACTGCACGTCATGCAAGGTGATCGTCATCTCCCCAACCGGCAAGTGGAAAAAGGACGTCTCCTTGTGCCAGCGCTCCACAAATGCCCCTTGCATGCCGGTGCTGATGGTGGTGTACCCCATCATGCAGAGCCTGCTAAGCCCTGAACCTCGCACATGGTCGTTAAACCACTCAGCTGCTGGATTAAACAGACTGAAAATCTTCCGGGCGTGGTTCACCATTTTCAACGGCTCTCTCTCCTGTTACAAAAAAAACAAATAAGCGACATATATTAAATAAGCGACAAATAAACGGTTAAATTATAAAAAATGGTGACAAATAAACGGTTAAATTATAAAAAATACCTCTCCCTCCCAGATACGCCGAGCGACGTGATCGTGGTAGCTAATCAGCACAGAGGTGTCAGAGGGCCATCCCGGATAGCTGTCCTCCTGCTCATCCTCCTCCCCGGCTGGAGGGTCAACATCTGGTACCCCCTCCAGCTCGTGGTAGGGCACCGCCACCTCCTCCTCAGCCTCCTCCTCCTCCTCCTCTCGCTGGCGGGAAGAAGATACCCGAGCCAGCTGACTCCTAGATCCTGAAGGAGATGTACCCTCTCCCTCGCCCATGGGAACTCGCACACGTCGTCCCCGGCCCTGCCCCCGTCCCTATGTCGACGTCAACTGCGCCACCGCCCGCTCGCGTCTAGCTGACGCAGTCTGGGTCTCCCTACCCTGTCTGATGCGTGCTGGTTGGTTGCCTGACATGTTCCTGTAAACAATTGAAATCAATTAATATGCAACACAAAAGAAAAAACTAAAAGAATTTAACTTCTGATACAATTCGGAAGTTCATTTCCGAAACTGGGATGGAGGTGTTTTCGGAAATGAACTTCCAAAACACCCCTGCGAGAAAGTTTTCTGCAACTTCCATGGCAGACCCCAAAACCAGACTTAAAAACAAATCAAAATGCTTCTAAACAACCTAAATACTACTAACAACCTACCCATATATCATTTATGCAATTGAAAACCTAAATAACATGCATTTGAATAATGGATCTAACAAATTCGAAACTTACAAATTGAGTGATTTGAGGGCTTTTGAATGTAGTATAGCAATGTGATTGGAGCTTTGATGCAGCCTTGGAAGTGTGTTTGCACAAAATTTCTCCTTCGGTTGTGTTTGATGTTGAATTAGGGTAAATGAATGGGGGAGGGGAGTGTTTTGCTTAATCTGCAAAACGCGCATTATTTCGGAAGTTCATTTCCGAAATGGTGTTTTCGGAAATGAACTTCCGAAATAAGACAATTATTTCAAAAAAAAAAAAGCGCTTTCGGAGATGCATCTCTGAAAACACCTTTTTCTTGCATTTCGGAAATGCATTTCCGAAGTCAGGGGTAGTCTGGGTTTTTCACCAGAGGTGGACTAGAAGGTTGGGAGGTGGCCAAAGAAATTTTCCAAAAGAATTAAGCTTTAGCTATTTTAGCTAAACGTGGTTGTGGCATACCACAACTTCTGACTATATTAATTAGAGCGGTCAAAATGGACTACCCGATCTTAAATAGGTCGGTCCATGCGGGTCTCGGGTTTTTGAGGATCGGGTCCAAAAAATCCATATTTAAATGGGCTTTATTTTTACTATCCAGGTCCAACCCTATCTAGGCTATGAGCTACTCGGCCCTAAACAGACCTATTTCTAAAAAAAAATAAATTTTTCTCCTTATTTTTCTAAGTATCCATGAAATTGTATGCATTAATATATATATATATATATATATATATATATATATATATATATATATATATATATATATATATATATTAAATTTTATATCTAAAATTAGGATTTCTAAATAATCCACATAAGTTAAAATTAAAATGTAAAGCAATACATTAAATTTATAGCAAATTTATATATATATATATATATATATATATATATATATATATATATATATATATATATATATATATATATATATATATATATATATATGTGTGTGTATAATTTGTATTAACTCTATCCTTTCATAAAAATTACATCAGAATTTTTTAAATTTCATTTCAATCTTATTTTTAATTTGAATACATCATGGTGTTTTTTCTATATTATCTACATAATTATATTAGGATTAAACCTTTTAATTTGAAATTAAATCAAACCATCAACTTTTGTTTGATATTTATACCTTTATAATACCAAAAAAAATAAAATACATAATATGCAAATTATTTATAGCATACCTTTATGAATTAGGAAAGGATAATTTCTAATTAAATTAAAAAATTTAATTTTTTTCGGGCTGACGGGCTACCCATGGTCCATACGGGCCAACTGATATTTTTAGGGCTTTTTCGGGTCGGCCCATTTTAAGCCCTAACTTTTTCGGGCCTTATGGGTCGGCCCATTTTGATTGCTCTAATATTAATATTTAGCTTATTTTCTTCAAATTTGATCCGTCCATTTTTAGTTATATGACATTAAATATTTTTTTATTTTTAATTATTGATTAATGTTGTTTTGCTAATAAAATAGTGTTATTGGGATATTGTGAATATGTGAAGTGTCAATTTGAATAAATAATTAGAGAACTGCTGTCGAAGTCAATTATTTTAGTTATCTCGTCAATTTCATGCAAGTACTTCAATAAATGAGACTCATTTATATTGCACTCGCTTTTAATTTTGTTGACGATTAGCTAGGAGTCGTTTCTTGCATAGAGGTTGTTCGAATTCGCTTCCATTTATTTTTCCAATTATATTCCTGCAATCACTGCCTCGTACTTTATTTGATTGCTATTGGTCTTAAACTCGAAGCATAATGAATTGTTCAATTAGTATGTCACTCAATCATTTAGTATTACTTCTGCTCCTACTTCCTTTAAACTTGAGGATCCATCCACTGACACAACCCAAATGTGGGAGGCTCATTCTTCCCTAGTGAGTTGAACTCCATCACAAAATCGACTATGACTTGACATTTGATATTGCTCATAGGTGCAACAAATATGTCATTTTCAGAAAGCTCGACGACCCATGACACCACCCCTCCCGCCAAGTCTGGCTTCTTTAGATTTGACGAACGGAATAATTGGTTTTCACTATGATAGAATACCCTTGGGAGTAAGATCATAATTTCTTGTGAAAATAATGATTGTTAGGACGAGGCGTTCTATCTTCTGATAACGTAATTTGGGGCCCTTAAGGACCTTGTTAATGAAGTTGATCGACTTATTTCCATTACCTTCTTCTTGCAACATACTAAGTTTATTGTGGTATTTGTGGTAGATAAGTACAAACATATGGGAGTTCCTTTCTTTGGGCGGTTGCGGTTCAGCGTTAGGCGGGGCTCCAAAAATTTCTTTAATTCTCTAAAAAAAATTGCACTCTTCTGTCCACTAGAATTTCTCTGACATTCTCAAGGTTGTAAATAAATTAATAGATTTATCACTCGAAGTCAACCATCTTGTCGGTTAATTATTGATCCTCTTTTACGAAAGTCAGATTTCTCATGTTGATGATCGTATGACATTTTCCAGGGTTTGCCTCGATTCTTCTCCTGGTTAACATGAATCCCAGAACTTCTTGTCAAGTACTACAAAAGAGAAGTTGTTAGCGTTCAAGCGCGGATTTTACCTTCTTACAAACTACTAATGTAACACCCTAATTCTCCAATGATAATTTAATAAAATCAAAGAAAATTATTTTTCAAAATAAAATATAACAATTAGGATGTTACACTTCGCCAACGATAAAAATCTGCTCGAACATAGATACATAACACATCATGTGGATGAACCAACAACTAAATCAACATATGTTCTTAACTTTCACTTCATTAACGCTGCGGGATAAACATATTATTCTCTTCAAAAATTCTCAACAAAGTAATAGCAACATTTATTCAATCAAAAAGGAGTTCTTATTACTCCAAAAAATCAGCAAATTAAAAAGTCAACATAATAGAGCAGACAAGCGTTCATCCCCCCTGGTGTTTCATATCAAAGCATAGATGCCGACCCGTAAAAAAAAGAAGAGCAATCTCTTCAGGACCTCGTTACCTCGAACTACTCGAGATTATATGCATGTTACCCACGTAGAGGAAACATTCAAACACAAGGGGTGAGATATCATAATAATATAATAAGTTATATAATAGTAACTATGCAACAGATATTTCATCCATGTTATCACAGTTCAGGCTTCACTAATTTACACCATCGTCAACAATTTAAATACACAGTAATATACACAAGCGCACACAACTCATCATTCAGATCAGCATATAAGCCATGCATCAACCATACAACTTAATCATCATGCAAATCGTGCACCTTCATGTATGGGACTGACTCGACTTCATGCATGTGGTACCAACAGGGCATAAGCCCCATCCAAAGTTCCAGATAATGGGCAATAACAGGGCATGAGCCCTCAACAACAGGGCACGAGCCTTCAATAGTTTATCAATCCAAGTCATCAACAAGGCATGAGCCTTCAAGCATGAATGCATGCGACATCGATATGCAACAACATAATTATGCAATTCCAAAGCATGAGCTCTCAACATTCTGCCATTCTAGGCCAACAAACAGCGACATCATTATGCATTATATCATGCATTTTATTCAATCATCATTCCTGCAGCATCATCGTTAAAACACAACAAATACGTCGCACTTTGTACGACATCGACACGCGAGGCATAAGTCTCCAACATAAAAACATCATTTTCTGTACACATTTAGAATGTTTAGGAAAGTCGGACCAAATTAAAGGAATACGACCGGTCTAGAAAGGCACCAGATTCGGTAATAACCACTAGTGTAACACCGCAGACTGCTTTCGGGATGATTGATTGACCCCACAAACCAACATAGAAATTTTCAGCATGCTTTGACCTCAATCACACGCTTTCTGGGAAACTTCCCAGAAGGTTGCCCATTCCAGAATTGCTCCAAGTCAAGCACGCTTAACTGTGGAGTTCTTATGGAACGACCTACCTAAAAGAAGATGCATTTTGTTGAAATAGGTAGTACCCCCTTCACCTTCTTTGGCCTCGGGTGTTACATGCCCACTAGCTTCCGTATGGTTCGTCTTCGAACCACATCGTACTGGGAGAGGTCTAGCTCTGATACCATTTGTAACACCGCAGACTACTTTCGGGATGATCGACTAACCCCACAAACCAACACGGGTTTTTTCAGCATGCTTTGACCTTGCTCACACGCTTTCCAGGAAACTTCCCAAAAGGTCACCCATCCCAGAATTGCTCCAAGTCAAGCACGCTTAACTGTGAAGTTCTTATGAAAAGACCTACCTAAAAGAAGATGCATCTTGTTGGTATAGGTAGTACCCATCAATCCTTATAAGTGTTCCTTCAACCATACAGTATCATACTTGCACAACATCAGGATCTTTCTCATTCTGATGTGGCGACCACCATTGCCCTCTTCGGCCTCAGTTGTTACATGCGGTGCAACCACTCCTCGTCTTCTTTAGCCTCGGGTGTTACAACTAGCCCAGAGTAAAATCCTCAGCCCGGTTTGAGACCCTTAGTTGGCCTAGATTGTCGCCACAAGCCGACACACACAAACCCAAACGAGTCTGAAGCTGTCCAACCCGGAGATATTCGTAACTGTCATCTGCACATCAATAGCCTCCGCTGTTATGGAAGTTACAGCTTTTTAAGAACCAGACGGAGGAAGTTACGACATTTCATCTATTATGGATGGAATCTTAAGTTCCTACATTAATGAGGGTGATTATAGCTCCAACAGCTATAAATAGGGCTTCTAACCGAGGGATAAGCAAGACGCAATTTGTAACTTCTCTCCTTATTCATTTTGTAATTGCATGTTACCTTAGGATGATGACTACATCTTAGTTAGGATGAGTTACATAGACTTTAGGTTGACATCCTTGATCTTAGGGCCACCATTGTATGATAATATTAGGATAGAGATTTCCCTTTGTTAGTCATTCCCCTTCTTCATCTCTTTTTCTTTTTCAACTTCAAAAACACTTAATAAATACTCAAATTAATTCCCTTTAAAAAGCACCAACAAAAATACATAAAACACTTAATAATTATTTATGATAACCATGCTTTCAGTTACACAATGGAGAGAAGCGACTGTGTGTATTCCCTAATATGTTTCTCTTCCATTCACACGCTTACATGGTTTAAATCTCAGAGTTAAAATAAAGTAGAGAGATGGTGAGTGACCCAGTAGTGGGACTTGTTCATCACTTATCTACATCAAAAAATACACACCAATTCATTTTCTTTTTTCTTTTAAGTACATGTTATTTCCTTTCCACAAATTAGGCGTATAAGTCTCTAAAGGTCGAGCATCGGTGGAATGTGAACTTAGTATAATTCACGTAAAATACACAAAACAAATGGAAAATATGGAGCCGAACTATGACGCTCTGATTCCTGAAAGGGATACGTAGGCATCGAGTTGCGGGGCTTGAACGAGCACAATTTTGTAAATATTCCTTCTTTTCTCCATATTTTCTTTTCTCTCTTTTTGCATGCATTTCCCTTAGCATCAGGCTTTAGACTCATATATTACACCCTTTTATTAGAAACAAACTTAGGTGGATCCCGTCGAGTACGAGAGGCGTGAGGGGTGCTAATACATTCCCCTTGCATAACTGACTCCCGTACCCTGTTCTTTAGTTGTAAGACCTTGTTCTTATTCTTGTTAGGTTTTCTGATATTCCTTTCCCGCGATGGGATAAATATATTAGTGGCGACTCTGGTTATTTTTTCGCGGTAGGGACAACTACACTTTGCCAATGATAAAAACCTGCTCGAACATACATGCATATATAGATAACAAAGCATGTGAATGAACCAAAAACTAAATAAACACATGTTCTTAACTTTCACTTCATTAACGCCACCAGGAATGAGCTCTTAACAGTAGGGCATGATCCCTCAATAGTTTATCAATCGAGGTTATCAACAAGGCATAAGCCTTCAACCATGAATGCATGCGACATTGATATGCAACAACATAATTATGAAATTCTAGAGCATGAGCTCTCAACATTATGCCATTCTAGGTTACAAATAGCGACATCGTTATGCATTATATCACGCATTTTATTCAATCATCATTCCTACAGTATCATCGTTAAAACACAACAAATACGTTGCACTTTGTACAACACCAACACGCGAGGCATAAATATCCAACATAAAAACATCATTTTCAAGTACCAAAATTATAATCATGTTAAAGATAATATTTTTAGCTTTCCAACGCTTCAAACGGTGCGTTAAACAAACACTCAAGTCAAAAGTTATGAATTTTATAAGTTTAAAAAAATGCTGCCAGCTTCAGGAAATCGATTACCCCAATACTTGAAATTGATTTCCTCACTTTCAGAGGCCAATTTTTGCAATTTTGCACATGAAATCGATTTCCCAAAAAGGGGTATCGATTTCCATTGCCCAGAAACAATTTTTTATGTTGTTTTCAAGTTACGAACCCAATGTTTCTCAACCCAAAAAACTCCCAAAATTTCATCAAAACAGGTTCTTACTTTTCACAAATTATTGCCACACGTTATACAACATATTCAAAAATTCCATAACACCAAATACACATCAATTTCATCAATTATAAGTAATTATAGATATTAAATTATGAACAACATACACCACAAACCTAACATTCAACAATACCCACATACTCACAATTTTTCCACCTATTACAGAGTCAGAACCCCACCCTTACCTTGGATTATTGAGTTCTATTTCCTTCTCCAATGGAGTCTCCCCTTTAGCCCTAGCTTTCTCTTTCTCTTTTGCTTCTCACTTTTAAGACCGATTCTCCAAAACAAATAATTCTTCTCTTTCCTTGTTTTGCATATCTAACCCTTAGTCCCTTTCTAGGAATTTCCACATAAGCTCTCACTTATTCATACTATTATTTCTATTATTATTATTATTATTATTATTATTATTATTATTATTAATCTCAACTAATTAAAACAATAATAATAATAATAATAATAATAATAATAATAATAATTCCAACACTTATTTAATTTAAATAATTCACACCATATATTATTTAAATAAATAACTACTAACTAAATTTAATTAGTATTACTCACCACACCACCAAGTTCTACAGTTTTACTCCCACACCCTCAACACCTAAAATTATATTTTCTTAGGCTACCACCTTATACCAAAGAACTCTCTAATACACCAAAACACCAATCACAACAAGATCACCGAATATCAGATAATTAAATTACAAAAATAATTTAAATTAAATCGGGGTGTTACAACAAAGTCTCTTTTAGGTCGCCAACATGCTTTTCTTTATCGGGGATCTTAACCATAATGGCAATAATATATACTTCTAGATTTTTGTCGATATGCTTAGAGATAATAGTGTACATCAATATTTATATAGGTCACTCTAGCATTCTTCAAATTGAATGGCATGACCTCATAATAGTATTTATTATAATTGTTCTTGAATGTGGTTTTTTAAGCATCGTTGGGGTTCATCCTTATTTGATTGTACCTTAAGTAGGCATCCATGAAACTCAAACCCATAAAATTGAAAGTGGGTATAGGTCCTTCAGGTATGCTTGATTGAGGTCAGTAAAATCTACGTGCATCCGTCATTGTTCTAACGTCTTCTTCTCCATCAATATGCTACCCAACTAGGATGGGTATCTGATATCTCATATAAACACAACCTATTTTAACTTATTCACCACTTCAAAAATAGTTGTTATATTGTCTTCATTTATGGCTAATCAATTTGAAATTCTTCCATTTTCTCATAATTCAGCTAACTTATGAAACTTTTGATTTATAGTGATAAGATAGAGTAGGAATCACGGAATTACAAGTATTATTTGAATTAGGACATAATTGAAATAAACTAAAATTAATAAAGAAAATGATAGAATAGGATAGAAATAGGCGCCTCATTCTTTCTATGAATAAGAAAAGATGTTTAGCTCTCCGCGAGCCATGCCTCCTCAATAATGACAAGTCTCCTCACGGTCTCTCCTCGATTAACCCAAAAGATATCGCCTCTCACAAAAACGGGCTTCGTTCCTGCACATTCTTCCCCGAATTGGGGCCTGCTCCCCGAATAGGTCCTTCAGGTATGCTTGATTGAGGTTGGTAAAATATACGTGGCCCAATCTACTTTTGAGGTCGGTAAAGGCATTGCTCTCATGCTCACAGCAACGACTTGGGAAGATCCTGTTCTAGACTGTCTGATGGCTAGGCGTGGCCCAATCTACTTCTGCGCCAAGAATGACCCAATAGCCTTGGCCCAATCACCTAAGGACAATGGGAACATCGTCTCTCCTGCCCCTCCGACGGGGATACTCCTCCACAAGTTCCAAGGACAATACATCATTGCTACACTCTACCTGGCCTGCTCTTACGCCTACAGCAAGGCAGTTCCTCTGCTCCTCAGTTGAGGACAGACGACCCCATGCTAGCTGGACATCTTTGTTTATAACACTCCAAAATAATTATATTATTATTTAATTTCTTTATGATGAGTATTTGTGAAGTGTTTGCGAATATAATATTGATGCTTTGAGATGTGATATGTATGTTATGTTGTGGAGTAGGGCGTCATAAGAGAGCTATGAGGATTAATTATATTTTAGATAATTAGTTTGATTATTTAGAATTATAATTATTAGAATTTAAATAATAAGTTAGATTAATTAGATTTAATAATATTATTTAGAATTATTATTATTATTATTATATTCACAAAATAAAGGTGAGTTGGTTTTAGAGATGATAAGGGTGAGATACTCAATTTAAGAGGTTAAGTGAGAGTAAAAAGAGAAAAAAGGGGAGAGAGATTCATTATGTACGATTTTAGAAATTAGAAGAAAAGAGAAGAGGCTAGGGCACAGAGGAAGAAAAAAAAGAGAAACCCAAAATATTTCGGTAGAACGCAAAGAGAAATTGAATCCAACACGAATTAAAGTAAGGGGAGTTTTATCATTGTTATTATGATTTATTTAAGGTTTAGATAGTTGTAGGATTATTGAGGTTTTGGGGTAGTCTTGATAATGAGATAAACATGATGAAATTGATGATGATTTGGTGTGGTAATTGCTTCCAATTGATGCATAGAATGTATAATGAATTGAGTTGTTGTTATATGAGGTAAACATGAGAAATTATGACGATTTTGAGATGTTATTGTGTTGGTTTTGAGTAGAATAGCGGTTGCCCAATTGCAGAAAATTGGAGCAAGGAAGAACACCCAAAACTGCAGAAAAATTATGCACAACAAAGCGATGCGTCAACCGGAACAGGGCTTACGTCAACGCATGCATGCCAAAGACTCAGTATGAGTCAACCAGTGAGTCGACCTGAGCACACCCGAGGGAGACATACCCAGCAACGCGTCCGCCTGAAAAGAGCTTGCGTCGACCTAAGCAGTCCCGAACGACATCCAATTTTTGACAAATTTTTCTAAGGCCATAACTTAAGTTTTAGGACCCCGATTGACGCGTCGTTCGAAGCATTGTGAAGATAGAGTAATAATTTATAACTTAGTAAAATAAAATGAACCATAGGACTCAGATTTCTAGGGGGTATACTGTAATGAGATGATGATACTCAATGATTATTTACTAAAAAGCGTGGTTTTTATCGTGAATTGAGTTAACCATGTTTTGTTGTGAATTGATGTATATTTTTATGCTGATATGGATCTAATAATGTGTGAATTATGAATCTTGTGATGAGGTAAGATGAACATGGTGAATGATGATGCGTTTTGACTAGTCATAGTCATATCTTTGTGTGTTGTTGTTGCACATCATGCATTCATAGCATTTGTCAGGATGAATAGTCCAGTGGTGTTTTGTAGGATAACGATCCAATGACGGTTGTAGGACGATCCAGTCTAGTGGTGGCATTAATCCCATAGTGTATATTAAGTGCAATTTGTGATGTTCTCTAATTCCAAGCATGAATCAATCTTATTGATGAGGATCTTTGGGGAATAACGATGACTAAGTCATCAGCGATGTTTTGGTACCACATGCACGAGTCTTATGAAGTTGCATTTCATTATTTGTGGCATTGTACAAGATTAAGTGATGTATTTGATTGGTTCTTGAAGAATGCCGTTATGTTGTTGTTAATTGCCTTTATATGGTTGTTATATCTATTTCTTATGTATTTTATAATGATTATGATTTACTCACTCTTTTTGTTTGAATGTTACCTCCATGTAGGTAACACGCAAGCAATCAGAAGTAGTTCGCTGAAGTTAGGGGATAGCTTCGTGGAGTCCTTTTATTCGTTTTGTTTAGAATAAATGGAGTCTTGCTCTAATACATAACATTGGGGTCGGAGTCGTGTGTTTCCTTGGAACTATTATGTTCATTGTGATTTGTTTTAACATGATGAAGTACTTTTAAAGTATTATAACGTTGGTTAACGAAACATGAATGGTGAAGTCTTGAATGATGTTTTATGAAGTTTTAGTGATATTTTTAAACTACGAATTCTGCTCCAAGTAAAGTGAAGATATTAATGTTGTGTTTAAGGAGCAGTTGTATTATAAACCTTTGAGAACCCGTGTTAGGGAGCATAACTTGTTATTGTGAAGTTTATATGAAGGTGACACCCTCGTGTGTATGTTTTAAATTGATTTAATTCGTATTATATTGCGAAACTTTTTCTGGGTTAGAAAGGTGTTACACTGTCAACCAGAAATACACTCGTGCCTGATCAACGACTAGTTTCGAGCAGCCTCCCAGGATTCCAAAACATACTTCTTAAATCCTATCAGTCACGAGTTTTGGGCCTAAATCCTCGATCCAGCCATAAATGTGGACTAATGGCTAAGCGCTAGGAGACAATATAATAACTCCCTCATTTGAGAGGGTCATGTAACACAATTTCAAACCCTTAAAACACTAAAATGTATATGTGCTCCAACTTATTTGCTCGTCGGAGTACCTTGCAGGTACACCCCCTCCTCCTCAAGACATTTTAGTTATTGTACAACTGGGTGTACCACTAGGCTATGCTCATTTTGGTTGCTTTCTTTTCTTTCTGCAGCTACTTATTAACTATTGCATTAATTGATTTCTTTTACTTCTACATTAATAATAATAATAATAATAATAATAATAATAATAATAATAATAATAATTATTATTATTATTAACTACTGCGTTAGTCATATTATTATTATTATTATTATTATTATTATTATTATTATTATTATTAGTAGTAGTAGTAGTAGTAATAGTATTATTACTATTAATATTATTAATATTACTATTAGTATTCTTATTATTACTACTAGTATTTTTAGTATTAATACTATTATTATTATTATTATTATTATTTTTTTTTTGAACTAAAATGAATATATATTAATTCAAAAACCCATGAAGTACAACGTGATCCAGTGGATCCAACAAACAAGCAGGACAAAACAACAGACACGGTTGTGGCAAAACAAGCCTACATCATGATACTAGCTAAATGTGCCCTAATGTGGTTATTCTTCCAGCCCCTATATGTAATGTTATCAACTATTAATCTAATGGTATTTTCCTTATGCTGTGCATCAAAAACCATAGCATTTCTCAGCTGCCACACACTATAGATCGATTCAGAAAAAGCTAATTTCAGTAACTTGGCTTTCCACCCCTTCTTCTTGATCGTTTTAAGAATCCAATGAATTTCCAGAGGCCAATCTTGAGGAGAATGCTTGATCTCAATCCAGTCTAGAATTGCTTGCCAAATTTCCTTAACTACCCTGCATTGAAAAAACAGATGAACACTTGACTCAGGTGCATTGTGACATAAACTACAGATAGATTCCTGGATAAAACCAAATCTGATAAGCCTGTCCTTAGTTGGGAGTCGACCCTGACATTGCATCCAGGTGGTGAACAAAGCCCTGGGTCTTGCTGCGTTACATTGCATAAGAAATCTCCAAGGTACTTTGGGCAGCTCTTCAGTCAAAGCAGCATATACATGTTTCATACTGAAGATCTGCATGGTTAGCATCTTATCCCAAAGGGACTGAATCCTGCCAATATGCTCTCTCTGCATCATAACTGCCTGGAAAATCCAAGACCATGAGTTCCCTTGATCAATCTCCATAACATTGATACCCTTCAGATAGTAGGAATGAGTCCAAATAACCCATAAATTATCAGCTTTTCTGTAGACATTCCAGAGGCACTTTAGCATAGTCACCTGGTTCCAAAGCGAAAGATTGATGATATTTAGACCTCCATTGCATCTGGGCCTGCAGATTAGATGCCAAGCTATAGGGCTTTTCCTACTTTTATCATTCTTACCAGTCCAGAGGAATGTTCTGCATATAGTATCAATCTTGGCTAACACAAATTTGGGGAGAGGGAAACACTGCAGCCAATAGTGGGTAATAGCAAAAGAAATGCTTTGAATTAGCTGTACTCTACCTGCATAGCTTAGTAGCTTAGAGGTCCAATGTCTAATTCTTGCAACTAATCTATCCACGAGGGGCAAGTAGTGATTAATGCTCAGCCTTTTGCTTGTCAAGGGCACACCAAGATATTTGACAGGTAGCAAACCCTCTTCAAACCCAGTAATTCTCTTGATCTCCTCTTTAGCACTAGTATCCACACCTCCACAAAATAACTTGCATTTTAATGGATTCATAGTGAGACCTGTAGACAAAGAGAAAGAAGTAACAGTAGCATAAAGCATTGCCACAGAAGTGGTGTCACCTCTGCAAAATAAGAGGATGTCATCTGCAAAAATGAGGTTAGTCAGACCTATCTTCTCACACTTAGCATGGTACTTGAATCTCCTATCTAACTGCATTTTCCTTGTTAATCTGTTGAGGTACTCCATAACTATCACAAAGAGCAAGGGGGAGATAGGGTCCCCTTGCCTTATGCCTCTGCAAGCTTGCATAGGTTGGGTCAAGACACCATTCACATTAAAAACATAGGATACAGAACTCATAGTAGCCATGACCCAAGAGATAAAAGTACCAGGTATACCCATCTCAAACATAATGTTCTCTAAGGCATTCCAGTTCACCATGTCGTAAGCCTTTTGAAGGTCCAATTGCATCATGCATCTAGGGGTCCCATGTTTCCTACCATACCCCTTAATGAGTTCATAGGCCAATAAGATATGGTTATGAATTTGCTGTCCAGGAATAAAGGCAGCTTGGCATTTATTTATGACATTCTTCAAGACCTGACCCAATCTAGCAGTGAGGATTCTAGAGATGATTTTGTAGAATATGGTGCAGCCAGCAATAGGCCTAAAATCCTTGATACTACTAGCATTATTACTCTTAGGGATCAAAGTAACCAAAGTTTTATTGAACTGTTTATGCACACTCCCTTGTTCAAAAAACTCTTGGATGGCAGCCCTAACATCTCCCTTAATGATTGACCAACTCGCTTTGTAGAATTTAGCTCCAAACCCATCAATTCCTGGACTTTTCTGATCACCAATACCTTTTAAAGCTTTATCAATCTCCTGATTAGTAACTTGCCTTTGGAGAGATTCCCTCTGGTCCCAAGTCAGCTGGCTCCCCATTCTCATTGCCTCTATATCAATTTGAGCAAGAGTAGGGCTATCTGCTCCCATGAGAGTACCATAAAAATCCACTACTTCCTTCTCAATGTCCTCTTGTTTTGAAATAATAGTGCCATCCACCTTCCTGAGCATTGTGATACTTTTGGATTTATGTTTGGCTTTAAGGTAAGCATGGAAGAAAGAGCTGTTCTCATCACCCATCTTCAGCCAATCTATTTTAGATCTCTGCAGCATAACCTGCTCCTCCATATGGTTCCATTTTACCACCTCCTCAGTGAGTCTTTTCACCCTCTCAATATGATGACAATTCAATCTATCCTGGGTAAGAGTGTCTTGAGCCTCCTGCAGAGCAGCTCTACTCTTGATCAAATTTAACTGAATGTCATTAGTAGGCTTTTGGAGAGATTTGAGGGCACCCTTGAGCCTCTGAAGTTTATGCCAAAGAACTGTCATAGGTTTACCTCTGGCTGGCTTATTCCAGCTCTCCCTCACAATGGCTTCATAACCCTCCAAGTCCACCCAATGATTACTGAATCTAAAAGGACGCTTCAGGGGCTTAGGCTTAGGGATGGCTATGTGAAGTAAAGCATGGTCAGAGATGCTGGGGGATAGGATTTGAAGCATAGCATCCCTGTTATCTTGAAACCACTCAACATTGGCAAGAACTCTGTCTATTCTGGAATAAATAGGATTCCTGCTTTGGTTGTTAAACCAAGTGTAATAATCTCCAACACTATCCATTTCTCCTAAACCAGTGGTGTTCATCATAGCAAGCAAATCCTCGTATTCAGACTCCACAACCAGATTACCCCCTACACGATCCTGGGCAGTGAGAACATTATTATAATCTCCTATCATACACCATGGTCCCTGTTGGGTTCGATGAATGTTATCAAGGGTCTTCCATAATCTTCTCCGAGCCTCCAATTGGTTGAGAGCATACAGGGCAGTCATCCAAAATTTAAAGGTACCATTTATGTCATAAATTCCACAATGTATGAACTGACTACTGACATGAATCAGCTTGAGGTCAATCACCTCATCATTCCAGAAAATCCAAAGTCTACCGTTCTCATGACTAGCATAGTTATATTATTATTATTATTATTATTATTATTATTATTATTATTATTATTATTATTATTATTATTATTAATAATACTATTATTATTATTATTACTATTATTATTATTATCTCTATTATTATTATTATTATTATAATAATAATAATAGTAATAGTAGTAATAATAATAATAATAATAATAATAATAATGATAATAGTAATAGTAATAATAATAATAATAATAATAATAGTAAAAGTAAAAATAATAATAATAATAATAATAATAGTAATAATAATAATAATAATAATAATAATAATAATAATAATAGTATTAGTAAAAATAATAATAGTAATAATATTGCAGCCATTTATTATTATTCCAAAATTTTAATAATAATAATAATAGTTATAATAATAATAGTAATAGTAATAATAATAATAATAAAATAATATAGTGAAATTATAATAGTGAATGTAATAATAATAATAATAATAATAATAATAATAATAATAATAATAGTAATAGTAATAATAATAATAGTAATAATAATAATAATAGTAGTAATAATAATAATAGTAATAATACTGCAGCCATTTATTATTATTCTAAAATAATAAAAATACTAATAATAATAAGGAAATTTCTTAACAGACCTCCTAACCTTCTTGGCCACCCCTGGCGAAATTCTCAGAATGCCCCTATATTTCGGAAATGCATCTCCGAAATCACTTTTTTTCTGAAAAAAGGGTGATTTCGGAAGTGCACTTCCGAAAACACGAAAAAAAAGGTGTTTTCGGAGATGCATTTCCGAAAACACACCCTTTTTTGAGTTTTCGGAGATGCACTTCCGAAAACACCCCTTTTTGGGAGAGGGGGGTGTGCTCGGAGATGCATATCCGAAATATTCCAAGACCAAATTGGTCTTAGAATGTTTCAGATATACACTTCCAAAAGAATTAAATAATTATTAAAAAATTAAAATCAAAGTGAATCAATACAATTAATAGGTATAAAATGAAGGTGAATCAATAAAATGAAGGTGAATCAATAAAATCAAGGTGAATCAAAATTTACTAAACAATTTTAAAGTTAAAAATTATTTTACTAACTTATATAAATCAAAAACATTTTAATTTCATAAGTAAATTTTGATTATTTAGAATTAAATATAAAATTTATTCTTTAAATAAAATTAAGACAAAATCTTTTTTAAATTTTTTTAAACTAAATAAAAATTTATAACTCATTTTTAATTATGAATCATAATAGAAATATATAAATATATAATAATAATTATTAATTTTATAAGTGAAATATATAAATATATAATAATTATTATAAATTAAAACACTATTTTTTTAATTTTTATAATTATTATATAAATATATTTATAATTAATATATAATAATTATTATATAAATATATAAATATATAAATATATAATAATTATTATATAAATATATTTATAGTTAATATATAATAATTATTATATAAATATATAAATATATAAATATATAATAATTTTTATAAATATATAATAATTATTATAATTATTATATAAATATATAAATATATAAATTAAAACACTCATTTTTTTAATTTTTTTTTGTAAATATATAAATAAAAAATTATAACTCATTTTGTAAGTGAAATTATTTTAATTTTTTAAATTAAAATTATTTTAAATTTTAAAATATGAATCAGAATAGAAATATATAATAATTATTATTCATAACTCATAAATTATATCAAAATATATAATTATTATTATTCATTACCCATAAATTATATCAAATTTATGATATATGAATTAATTAATATTATAAAATTAATCCCGCATCTTACGGATAAATGTCTAATATCAATTATATATAATAATATTTATTTTTATATTTACTTATTTTAAAATAAATTTATATTTTAAAGCAAGTTTATCTACATCGATCTAAAAGTTGGTGCGATCACGTCATGAGAAGTGACGAGTTCTTTTGAATAATTTATCAATTACTTATACTGTTGCCTCTTCTATGCATCTTGGTCCTTTTTATTTTATTTTTAGACGTTCAATAAAATCTTCTGCATATCTCTATTAACAATTTTTTAATGCGATATTGTGCAATTAAAAGGAAAGCATCAAAGTTTATGCCTCAAACGTTTTTTATTTATTTATTTAGATACTTTAATTTTATATTATTCAGGTGGGTGAAACTGATATATATTATTTTAGTTTAATGAAACTAAGTTGCTGATTCATGATTCAACTTAAAAAAAAAAATAGCAATGATTTTTAAGTTTTTTTTTATAATATGTTAAATTTGAGCATGCTTTTGCCGTAAGAGGATGTGGTTGCAATAGAAAAAGAAAGATCAATAAATTTTTGCACTTAAAAATTCCTATAAGGATTCAATGATGGAGAATTCTAATGTAGACAAGTATAATATAATGATACTATGACTATGACTTTTATTTTGGTTGGTGAAAAAAATCTCTCAAGGAATGGTGAGCAAAAGTGTCTGTTGGTAGAAGAAAGGAAGATGAGTCAATTTGATTGTCTAACTTTCATATTTCTGGTTAAAGAAGAGGAAAGGATTGTCAAACCATGGAAATCATAAGTTATTGTTAAACTTTTTGGTAGGAAGATTGGATACAAGGTCTTAGAAACTCGTTTGAAACAAATCTGGGTAAGGAATAACATTGTAAATATTATAGATATGAGTAACGACTATTTTCTTGTGAATTTTTCCGATAAAGATAATCAATATCACGCTTTAATAGTTGGCCCTTGATTAATATATGATCAATATCTCATTGTTAGAGAATAAAGCCCTAATTTTCATCCGGATAGTGATCAAATTGAGAAGGAGGCGGTTTAGGTGAGATTTTCAGGGTTACCAATTGAATATTATGACACAAAAGTTCTTACAATCACTAGTAACAAAATCGTAAGAATAATGAAGGTGGACAAGAACGCTCTTCTTCGAGAACGGGGAAGGTATGCAAGATTGTGTGTGGAGGTTGATTTATAAAAAATGTTACTTGCTATATTCACGATTAGAGATAGTCTATAAGGTGGAATACAAAGAGTTAGATTTTTTATGTCTTGTAATGTTATAATCATAAAGAGCCTCACCAAGGGAGATGTATTTAGACTGCCCAAGAGGAGGCGACAAGTGAGTGTCGCCCAAAGGGAGGTATCGCCTCGCCCCAAAGCTTTCCTATCGCCCAGTCGTGGGAAATGTGGGATAAGAAATTTCATGGGCAGAGAGAAGTCAAGATCATTAACTTTTGTTCCTATTGGACTGACTGCATTATGCAAAACAACATGGAGTATGTCCAAGCTATTTCTGGTGCAAAAGGGACACATGTGGAACATGGTGTTTTAACATGTGTGCTGCAACATCTGGTCTATGACAACAAACAAATGTTATTGCAGTATTGGTTCAAACCTATTCTATCTAAGATTCATTATACAAATAAGATATATGAATAAAGTTAATTTGTATGTTCTTCCATAACATGTGGAACACGGTGTTCCAACATGAATGTAGTGCAACATTTGGTCTTGGTCAGCAGGCCATGATGGATGTTGCTAGGTACAAAATTTGTGATTGAAATTTAATTAGATTTGTGGAAAATTGTTTAACAAGGCTTGTGTGATTTGTTTGACAATTGTGAAGATCAAATCAGATTTAAAATTGATTTTGAAATATAACAAATCATATCTTTTATGGGAGATTTTTATGGAGCATACCAAATCCAACATATTCATCTATTATTCTAGACGAGATTAGTTCAGAGATCCAAAGGAGAAAAGTCCAGAATGCATTGCTATTTAAGGAGACTCAATTCTTATGTTTGAGATAAGTTTTGTGCGCTAGGATTAAGTTCTTTGTGCTAGGTTTTTTTAGTCTTTTGTTACTTGTATTCAATGTTAATGCTATCACTCATATCGTAAGGATTAATGTTGGATCTTGTTTGTTGTACACCACACAGTTGCTTCAGTAACTTGACATAGTTGTTGGTTTGTCTTAGTTGAGTTATACATTTAATAATCGTTGTGTTAATGATTAAGTTGATCACTTGGGTACCAGTGATTGAGAGAAAGTGAGAGGGATTCTCATATTTAGGGGAAATTCTAAATAGAAAGTCACTAGGATCAGGAAGGGGCATTGAACAAATTATGACTATTGGAATGCCAAGATGGTTGTTTTCATCAAATCTATAGAAAATAAAACATGGAAGATTGTGGTTAAAGGTTGGAAACATCTTGTGATCACTTATCAATATGGTTCAACAAGCTTAAAGCCTAAAGTTGATTGGTCTAAAGATAAAGATGATAAAGCTCTTGGAAACAAAAAAAGCCTTGAATGATGTATTCAATGGTGTGGACAAGAAAATTTCAAACTAATCAACACTTGTACTGAAGCTAAAGAAGCTTGGGAGATTCTCAAGACTGCTCATGAAGGCACATCAAAGGTTAGGATGTCAAGGCTGCAGCTCCTCACAACTAAGTTTGAAAATCTTAGAATGATGGAAGATGAATCAGTATCTGATTTCAACATTAGACTCGATGATATAGCCAACAATTATTTTGCTTTGGGAGAAAAAATGTCAGAAGAAAATTTGGTTAGAAAGATTCTCAAATATTTTCCTTATACCATTGAAGAAGCTCAAGACTTAATCACTTTAAAGGTTGATGAACTAATTGGCTTACTTCAAACCTTTGAAGTTTCTATAAATGGAAGATTAAATAAGAAGAACAAAGGTATATCTTTTATATCAAATACTCAAGAAAAGGAAGATTAATGTCATAAGGATATTGAAGAAAGCTTTTAAAACCTATAACCTATCTTGGAAGAAATTTCAACAAATCCTTGAAAATACTGGATAGATAATGAAAGACAAATGTGCGAGGCAAATGATTAGACGTCTCTCCCCAACACAAGAGCACAGAGGAAGAATATTCTCAAAGAAAAGGACCAAAATGTTTTGAATGTGAAGGCTTTGGTTACATCAAAGCTGAATGTCCAACACTTTTAAAGAAACGGAGAAAGAGATTGACCATGACTTGGATTGATTCAAATGAAGAGAGTAAAGGAGAAACTGTCAACAAGGTTATGGCTTTCACTAGAAAGTATGAGTCTGAGGGAGATTCTAGTTATGAAGACATGACAGAAGAGGGATTGGTTGCAACACTTAGGCTCTTGTACACCAAGTGAAAAGATGTTTGCTCAATAGTGTAAAAACATAATGAAACCATAAGTGTTCTTTAGAAAGAAAAAGAAAATCTTGTCTCAATCATCACAGGTTTGGAAGAAGAAATCAGTCAACTGAATACTAAACTTAAATATGTGAACAATAGTCCAGATATATTGGATAATTTTTTGAAAGGGAATATGAAGGTTTTAGGGTTTAACTACAGTTCCATAAACAAAAAGATCAAAGTCCCTCTTAAAAAGAAGTCTGAATCTGGGATGATAGACCACATGTCTCAGCATCATGCTCGACATGTGTACCCTAAACACAAAGGTTACAAGAACTCTTCAAAAAAGATGTTACCACTGTGGTAGATATGGTCATAACCTCAATCCTATAGTCATCCAAGGCTCAACTAGAGAAAATGGAAGAAGACTCAAGAAAAGAAAAGTGTGGAAACCCAAGGAATTTATAAAGTTCCTCTTAACTCATGTTTCTCTTAGAGGTTCCTCCAGAGAGAATTGGTATTTTGATAGTGGATGTTCACAACATATGACTGGTGATGGAGCTAGAAAAAAATATCAAAGGCAAATTGGTTAGCTCAGGTTTCCTTAGCCTTGATGAAGTTCTGATGGTAGAAGGTCTTGTTGCAAACTTGATCAACATAAGTCAACTATGTGATAAAGGTTTGAAGGTGGAATTCAATAAGATTGAATGCAGTGTCACCAAAAAAGATCATAAATTGATAATCAAGGGATCAATGTCCAAAGAAAATTATTATATGTGGACCAGAAGTCAACCTTAAGCAAGCTTAGAAGATGAGACAAAAAGGTTACAAGAACTCTTCAAAAAAGATGTTACCACTGTGGTAGATATGGTCATAACCTCAATCCTATAGTCATCCAAGGCTCAACAAGAGAAAATGGAATAAGACTCAAGCAAAGAAAAGTGTGGAAACCCAAGGAATTTATAAAGTTCCTCTTAACTCATGTTTCTCTTAGAGGTTCCTCTAGAGATAATTGGTATTTTGATAGTGGATGTTCACAACATATGACTGGTGATGGAGCTAGAAAAAAATATCAAAGGCAAATTGGTTAGCTCAGGTTTCCTTACCTTGATGAAGTTCTGATGGTAGAAGGTCTTGTTGCAAACTTGATCAACATAAGTCAACTATGTGATAAAGGTTTGAAGGTGGAATTCAATAAGATTGAATGCAGCGTCACCAAAAAGATCATAAATTGATAATGAAGGGATCAATGTCCAAAGAAAATTATTATATGTGGACCAGAAGTCAACCTTAAGCAAGCTTAGAAGATGAGACAAAAAGGTTACAAGAACTCTTCAAAAAAGATGTTACCACTGTGGTAGATATGGTCATAACCTCAATCATATAGTCATCTAAGGCTCAACAAGAGAAAATGGAATAAGACTCAAGCAAAGAAAAGTGTGGAAACCCAAGGAATTTATAAAGTTCCTCTTAACTCATGTTTCTCTTAGAGGTTCCTCCAGAGAGAATTGGTATTTTGATAGTGGATGTTCACAACATATGACTGGTGATGGAGCTAGAAAAAAATATCAAAGTCAAATTGGTTAGCTCAGGTTTCCTTAGCCTTGATGAAGTTCTGATAGTAGAAGGTCTTGTTGCAAACTTGATCAACATAAGTCAACTATTTGAAAGGTTTGAAGGTGGAATTCAATAAGATTGAATGCAGTGTCACCAAAAAAGATCATAAATTGATAATGAAGGGATCAATGTCCAAAGAAAATTATTATATGCGGACCAGAAGTCAACCTTAAGCAAGCTTAGAATATGAGACAAAAAGTTTACAAGAAATCTTCAAGAAAGATGTTACCACTGTGGTAGATATGGTCATAAACTCAATCCTATAGTCATCCAAGGCTCAACAAGAGAAAATGGAAGAAGACTCAAGCAAAGAAAAGTGTGAAAACCCAAGGAATTTATAAAGTTCCTCTTAACTCATGTTTCTCTTAGAGGTTCCTCCAGAGAGAATTGGTATTTTGATAGTGGATGTTCACAACATATGACTGGTGATGGAGCTAGAAAAAAATATCAAAGGAAAATTGGTTAGCTCAGGTTTCCTTAGCCTTGATGAAGTTTTGATAGTAGAAGGTCTTGTTGCAAACTTGATCAACATAAGTCAACTATTTGATAAAGGTTTGAAGGTGGAATTCAATAAGATTGAATGCAGTGTCACCAAAAAAGATCATAAATTGATAATGAAGGGATCAATGTCCAAAGAAAATTATTATATGTGGACCAGAAGTCAACCTTAAGCAAGCTTAGAATATGAGACAAAACGTTTACAAGAAATCTTCAAGAAAGATGTTACCACTGTGGTAGATATGGTCATAACCTCAATCCTATAGTCATCCAAGGCTCAACAAGAGAAAATGGAAGAAGACTCAAGCAAAGAAAAGTGTGAAAACCCAAGGAATTTATAAAGTTCCTCTTAACTCATGTGTCTCTTAGAGGTTCCTCCAGAGAGAATTGGTATTTTGATAGTGGATGTTCACAACATATGACTGGTGATGGAGCTAGAAAAAAATATCAAAGGCAAATTGGTTAGCTCAGGTTTCCTTAGCCTTGATGAAGTTCTGATAGTAGAAGGTCTTGTTGCAAACTTGATCAACATAAGTCAACTATTTGAAAGGTTTGAAGGTGGAATTCAATAAGATTGAATGCAGTGTCACCAAAAAAGATCATAAATTGATAATTAAGGGATCAATGTCCAAAGAAAATTATTATATGCGGACCAGAAGTCAACCTTAAGCAAGCTTAGAATATGAGACAAAAAGTTTACAAGAAATCTTCAAGAAAGATGTTACCACTGTGGTAGATATGGTCATAAACTCAATCCTATAGTCATCCAAGGCTCAACAAGAGAAAATGGAAGAAGACTCAAGCAAAGAAAAGTGTGAAAACCCAAGGAATTTATAAAGTTCCTCTTAACTCATGTTTCTCTTAGAGGTTCCTCCAGAGAGAATTGGTATTTTGATAGTGGATGTTCACAACATATGACTGGTGATGGAGCTAGAAAAAAATATCAAAGGAAAATTGGTTAGCTCAGGTTTCCTTAGCCTTGATGAAGTTTTGATAGTAGAAGGTCTTGTTGCAAACTTGATCAACATAAGTCAACTATTTGATAAAGGTTTGAAGGTGGAATTCAATAAGATTGAATGCAGTGTCACCAAAAAAGATCATAAATTGATAATGAAGGGATCAATGTCCAAAGAAAATTATTATATGTGGACCAGAAGTCAACCTTAAGCAAGCTTAGAATATGAGACAAAAAGTTTACAAGAAATCTTCAAGAAAGATGTTACCACTGTGGTAGATATGGTCATAACCTCAATCCTATAGTCATCCAAGGCTCAACAAGAGAAAATGGAAGAAGACTCAAGCAAAGAAAAGTGTGAAAACCCAAGGAATTTATAAAGTTCCTCTTAACTCATGTGTCTCTTAGAGGTTCCTCCAGAGAGAATTGGTATTTTGATAGTGGATGTTCACAACATATGACTGGTGATGGAGCTAGAAAAAATATCAAAGGAAAATTGGTTAGCTCAGGTTTCCTTAGCCTTGATGAAGTTCTGATGGTAGAAGGTCTTGTTTCAAACTTGATCAACATAAGTCAACTATGTGATAAAGGTTTGAAGGTGGAATTCAATAAGATTGAATGCAGTGTCACCAAAAAAGATCATAAATTGATAATGAAGGGATCAATGTCCAAAGAAAATTATTATATGTGGACCAGAAGTCAACCTTAAGCAAGCTTAGAAGATGAGACAAATAGGTTACAAGAACTCTTCAAAAAAGATGTTACCACTATGGTAGATATGGTCATAACCTCAATCCTATAGTCATCCAAGGCTCGACAAGAGAAAATGGAAGAAGACTCAAGCAAAGAAAAGTGTGGAAACCCAAGGAATTTATAAAGTTCCTCTTAACTCATGTTTCTCTTAGAGGTTCCTCCAGAGAGAATTGGTATTTTGATAGTGGATGTTCACAACATATGACTGGTGATGGAGCTAGAAAAAAATATCAAAGGAAAATTGGTTAGCTCAGGTTTCCTTAGCATTGATGAAGTTCTGATGGTAGAAGGTCTTGTTGCAAACTTGATCAACATAAGTCAACTATGTGATAAAGGTTTGAAGGTGGAATTCAATAAGATTGAATGCAGTGTCACCAAAAAAGATCATAAATTGATAATGAAGGGATCAATGTCCAAAGAAAATTATTATATGTGGACCAGAAGTCAACCTTAAGCAAGCTTAGAAGATGAGACAAAAAGGTTACAAGAACTCTTCAAAAAAGATGTTACCACTGTGGTAGATATGGTCATAACCTCAATCCTATAGTCATCCAAGGCTCAACAAGAGAAAATGGAAGAAGACTCAAGCAAAGAAAAGTGTGGAAACCCAAGGAATTTATAAAGTTCCTCTTAAGTCATGTTTCTCTTAGAGGTTCCTCTAGAGAGAATTGGTATTTTGATAGTGGATGTTCACAACATATGACTGGTGATGGAGCTATAAAAAAAATATCAAAGGAAAATTTGTTAGCTCAGGTTTCCTTAGCCTTGATGAAGTTCTGATGGTAGAAGGTCTTGTTGCAAACTTGATCAACATAAGTCAACTATGTGATAAAGGTTTGAAGGTGGAATTGAATAAGATTGAATGCAGTGTCACCAAAAAAGATCATAAATTGATAATGAAGGGATCAATGTCCAAAGAAAATTATTATATGTGGACCAGAAGTCAACCTTAAGCAAGCTTAGAAGATGAGACAAAAATGTTGCAGAACAAGATGTCCCACACGATGCTCCAACATCATAGCCTGAAGGCAATGTATGTGGGAAACATAGGTGAAATAAATAAAACTATATATGTTGAGAGTGGTAATGAAGAACTCAAGATAACTAAGAGTTGTGAAAATCCAGACCATATCTTAGGACATTTTGTCTAACATGTGAAGCCTGAAGTTATGATGAGACTAAGAAAGAAAGACACTAAGTTTCTTAAGTATTGTCATTTAATCCCTCAAAGCAAGTATGGGTCTGGAAAAAAGGAAGGGTGTTATTGACTTTTACATGTGTGACAATTTATCGCAATCAAGGACGTTTCTCTCTCATGTGATCATTACTACACAAGAAACAAGGCGCCCTTCTCTTATTTTAACTCAAGTTCAAAATCTCTCTGAGCCCACACTCCTAAAGAATCATCTCTCTCTCACTTGGTTCTCATAAACCGCCCATCTCTCTCATCAAATTTTTTCAAAAATGAGTCAACAATTTAATATCAACAAAACCTTCGAGCCCACACCTGTCACAAAATCCTATGGAGTCAAAATGGAAAAAAAAGGCTTTTCTAAGAAACCAAGAAATTATGAATCTAGAAAAAGGGCTGACAATAAAGATGTTATACATGATATTGAACCTATTCAGACGATTGTTCCTATCGATATTTCTTAGAAGAACCTCAAACACTCTGGTTTCAAAAAGCGGTGTGTTGAAGCGCGTCTCGGTTTCAATATTTGTAAGTTGTTAATCCATATTTCAAAATCCAAAATTTTACCTATGATTTAACGTGTTCTTTTAGAAAATTTATTGTGTATTGGGTGCTTCTGAATTTTAAAATTTGGATAGGATATGTGAGTTAAAATTTGGATAGGATATGTGAGTAGCTCATGGGATATAACGAACAATACCCTAATATTGATCTTGAAATGAAGATTTTTTTATAGAAAAACAAGAGCACTATCAAGATCTTGATTAACCTTCCACTAAACTACATAGATGTCTTCTTTCTACAGCCAGAACTTCATTTTTTTTCCATTTGAACTTGCATTATTTTCCCATGAAACTTTATTTTTATATTTAAAATTCAAAAATATTATGCTTAATTACAATGTTGATCCCCTTATTTGATCTGATTTATGAAATTGATATACTTATTTTAAATTTAAATAGTTTTAATCAATTTTTTATATTTTTGCACTTAAAATGAATGATGTTTCAATTTTTTAAATGACAAATTTTTTTTAAAACATGGCAAATCATGCTACATAATAAAAATGTTTATAATATTATATGATTTATATACATGGCATATAATATTATACACATCTCTCCTCTATTATATTTTTCCTCTAAACTTTTTGAGAATAAATAGGATATTTTATAATTTTATAATGTTTAAATTATTTTTGTCTTTACATATCATCACTGCCACTAACCATTTAACTATCTCTCTACATACCACTACAATTACTAAATCATCTATTACTCTTTTTTTTATTTATTATTATTATTAATCTCTCTTCCTAAACTTTTAGAACAACTATATATTATTTTAAACTCAAAGCTATCATTAACTATAAGTATCATTACAAATCTTAATTAGTAAAAGTAATTTAATATTATACCTTTCAAATCAAAATAAAAAATATGTTTTTTTAATATGCAATTTGATATAAGTATCATTACAAATCAATTAGTAAAAGTAATTTAATATTATACCTTTCAAATGAAATAAAAAATGTGTTTTTTTTAATAAGTAATTTGAACCTAGCGGATTTCAAACTTGAGACCTTGAGATTAACATATTCTCAGGACCCAAGCGTTTCACTGTTAAATCACACGCACACAAATAAAAAATGTGTTATGAAACTCCATTAATTTCATTAATTATTAACTAATTATAAATATTAATTAATAATAATATAATATTTTAAATCTATTTTATCTATTTATTTATTTTAAATAATCAAATAATAATACAAAATATTAAAACTGATGTTTTAAATTAGAAGCACAAGTAATATAAAAAAGATTCATATCATATACTTAAAATTAAATTTTTCTAACTATAATAATTAATAATACTCTTTCCGTCTTGAGATTCTTAAGAAAATAATTAGATGTATGAGTTTTATTGATAAATTTAATATCATTTATTAGAATACTCTTATTAATTAGAGTTGATGGAATAGTTGAGTAAAATAAAAGTTAATAAATAAAAATATAGAAGTAGATAAATAATAATAATAATAATAGTAATAAATAATGCAAGAATATTGTAATGGGAGAATTATAAAAAAAGAAAAAAAAACACAAATAAGACATTTTTTAAAAGAGCATCTTTAAACTATTCAATTTCAAACATAAAATATTATTACTTTATTTCATTAAATGTAAAATAACTCAAATCAAAATTAATTACAAATAAAATATGTAAAATTTGAGATCAAGTTTTGGTTCGTTATAAACAACCACCATTAAAGTAAAAACTACTCAAATCAACTATATATTTTTTAAATCTTATAAATCACTTTGGCCCCACAAAAAGTGTTTTCCACTGAAGAAGCTCTAAGGGGAATGAAACATTTGCTGACAGAGTATGAGGAAGCTCATAATGCTACATATAAATATGTGTAAATAAAATGGATATGTATATACCTCTTAGGTGAAGGAACTTAACATATAGCTTAGAAGTTTAATTTTGTTTTATGTTTAAAAGCTTTAAGTGTATATCATCTGGTTTAGATAAGATTACATGAATATAAGATACACCTCTTATACATATACTTTAGATAAGTATATATGCACATAAAAGGGATACATACATATACTCTATGAATATATCATTTAGTAGTTTATATATATTTTTTTATTAATATACATAAAAGAAAAAATCTACATAAATAGTACATGACCATATTTGTTTCAATTGTAATTTTTTTCAAATGCAGTTTTTGGCTGGATTACGAATTCAAAGAAACCTTACAAGTTATATGATTGACCATACTCATCTTTATAAATTTGATAGTGGACAGATTTATAGGTATATAATAGATTGCATTGATAAAATTTTCTTTGCTAATATTTGAAGTTTCTATCATGTAGTTGGAATTTAGTTAGTCTATTAATAGTCATTTCGTTTTACAAGCTACAAGTGGGAATAAAAAAAGCTTATTTCCTTCCATTCAATACAAATATTAGGAGAAAAAGTTTAAGTGACATTAAATAATATTTGTATATTATAAAAGAAATTGTGAGAGAAAAAAAGTGAGAAAGTAAAATACGAGAGTTAGAGAAATGTAGAAAGGGAAAAGTTAGAGGTTTCAAAACCAATATGTGGTGTTAAGAGTTCTCTAGCTTTTATGAAAAAAGATAGTGTGAGTTTAGATAATATTTGTATATTATAAAGAAAATGATGATGTTCTTTAAAAAAGAAAAAGATGTGAGAAAATAAATCAAGAAACAGACATAAATCAAACTTTAAGCGCCAAATTACATTTTGTTTGGATAATTTCTGCCAAAAGTTACTTCAAGGTCCAACTATTTGTTTTTAAAACATCATCAGGTCGCAAAGACTCCGCATTAGTATTACAAACGGTAAACAAACCTTCCAAACATTGATGTTAGAAACACTTTTAGTTTGAACTTCAGACTTTCCTAATCAGAAGATACAACCTTTGATCAAGCTCAAACTTGTTGAAATGAGAGTGATCTCCCTTCATCATCATCAGAAGCCCACCAAATGAAATAAGTAACTCTCTGCCAAAAATAAAATTAACAACAAAGACTATAAATAAGCCACAGCACAGCCTTAAATCATAATGCAAACATAACATTCAAACTCTAACAGGGGAGTTGCTCGAGAAAAAACATCTGCGGATTGACGTTCTAGTTCTAAATCTCGAGAAAGCAATTACTCTTAACAAGTGAACTGCACCACTTGAAAACAGCATGCGCCACTTAGTACTATTAAAAACAATGTGATGAATTCAAGCAGCTAAAGACTTACGCTTTTTCACGCCCAGTGCTCTCGGTTACTCTGTAGAGCTTTCCATACATGACATATTCAAAGGTATCAGCCAAAGATTGGCGATTTCCCTAAGGAATTATAAGGAAAAAAAAAAGAAGCAGATTGTTGTTAGGAAAATTAAGGATTAACGATTTAACATACAGCAATCAAAGGAATGAAGTAGCAAGCATAAAAAGAGAAAATGGCCAAGGGCACAAGAAACTACAGTTATAAATGGGAGCTACAGATCACAGTAATTTTACTCGCACAAACTTTATTCACACTACTATACCGTCACTGCAAGTAATGTTACTTCGCATTAAAACTTTTAAGAGCAGCTGCAATTGTTTTTAATTTTGAAATAAAAATATCTTAGGGTTGTAAAAGGAAAGATCATAAGCGCAGTATAAATTGTAAATGATAAAAAAAAGCATGACTGTTTTCCTACTTGTCAATAACTTTTTCCCCTATATTTTACCTACATCGAGACCTTTTTCATAAGCCAAAAACACTAGTTCACCCTCTAAATTATTTAATAGTGTCATTTTTGCTTGACCCCAATGTTATCTATGATGGATAGCAGAAAGCCCAGAACCAAAAATGCTGGTTGACATATAGCACCGTAGCGCCACCATCTTTCACAAATTTTCCATATCAGTTATCAAAAAATCCACCGCATATATCCATCCGCCGACCGATATTTGACAACACTGCTTGGTTCTGCGCAAGGTTATTAAACTCGAGAGTCAAGGTAAATTAGTGGAGCCTCTTAGACCTGACTCATAAGTCATAAGCTAGAGAGTTACACAACCAAGACCCTGGGCACTTATAGTAGATTATAGATGACGTAACAAAAACCAGAATCCATTAGTATATCCTATAACTTCTGATGCAAAAGGCTGTGTTGCGTGCTTGAGGCTATCACTACCATATGCACTATCCATTAAATTCACATGAAAGATACACATAAACATTGCAGAAAGGTATATAATCTTACACCATGGTTCTCTTGACATCCATTATAATCCATTTAAGAAAAAGAAAGGTTTGATTAGTTAAGTCCAACGAATTAGTTACATTTGATCAAGAGAGTTAGAGTCTCTCAATAACAAGCACCGACACAATCACAAACATTGTATACAACACTGACACATTATAATTTAAGAACACGAATGTGATAGAATGTAACCAGATGTATCAGTGTCATGTCAACGATGGATACAGACACACATCAAACACCAGACACACACGCACATACTTTCAATGCGAAAGTTTGGTTTACAAAGGTTACTGTTAGTGATTGTCAGTTAATCTTAACTATATCATTTCCCTTATAACAGGATCATTTCAATAAAAAAAAAAACACTATTATTTATCATCATACATTTTAATTCAAATTGATTCCTACAAGAATGCATGTAACAGAACAATAACAAACAATATGTAATGAAATCGATTACCGGATTATAGTAGCCAGTATCAGGGGTACCATCAGGGTTGAGTGTTGAAACAACCTTGAGAAAAAACTTCTGTCCCTCTTTCAACGGATACAGCTCAGAATTGATGTCTAAGTGCATAAACATATCAAACCTTTCACTTCTTGCTTCAATGCGATTAACTTAACCACCAATTAAACAAAAAAATCAGTATAAAAATTCACATTTCACTAACCATAAAATCGAAAAAAAAAATGATAATAAAAGAGTTTCAGTACCTTTTTCGAACAATTTTTTGTCATCTGGATTCAATTTCTCAACTCTAAAAATATCTTCAAAGAGCGATTCAACCATTGTAACTCACTGAAAAATCAAAGGAAAAGGGGAACACAGTGTTGATGTTAAGTATATGGTAGAAACTAAAGATGATGAGAAGAAAGGAAAGTTGAAATTTGTGAGAATCAGAACCTGAGTTTTACCGAAGAGAGTGGAGAATGAAGAATATTAGGGATTTGGGAATTTGAAGTTTGATTACATAAACGGGAAAGAGTTGGGCAAATGGGTAGTCCATTACTATTGATGCTGGCCCATATTTCAAAATGGGTTGAAATTACCCAATCCCAATTTAATATGATTTTGTTAGGGAATTTCTTAGTGAATCCTATAGGATGGAAAAACAGCACGTTAAAATCCAAAAATATCAATTAGATTTCAAAAGTACATCTCTGAATGTATCATTATTTTTTTAAGACATTTTAAAAATATATTTTTGAAATAAATTTAGTCATAAAATTTGAGCATTATTCAAAAACACGTGAATTGTATGCGTTTGAGGTGCGTCCGAAAAGATATTTCTAAAATTTAAGGGTATTATTGTATTGTCACGAAAATTAATCCTTTTTGAATGACGTAATATAAAATTTTGAATGAATTTAGAGTTTTAAACCATTTAAATGATTTAATTAAAATTTGAAATCTATTTAATTTTAATTTTTTTAATAGAATATTAAAATTACATTGTTATTTTTATGAGTTTTAAAAATATTTTGTTAAAATAATTTTTTTAAGATTACAGACCGATTTGTAACTTTTAAAAATTTAAAGAGAAATTTTTAAGAGCTAATTAGTTATTTGTATTTTTTTACTTTTGGGGGACAATTTAATTTGTTTTAAAAAATATGGGACCAACTTGCAAAATTGAAAAGATTAATAATAATGATTTTAAAATTCATAATGTATAGAGTGATAAAGAAATTTCAAATTCCTTTTTTTTTTGTTTAATTTGAAATTCTTTAATTTTAGCTTAAACAAAAAAAATTATAAATTTCCTTCATTTTAATAATTCTCTATATTTTTTATCCA
This sequence comes from Vicia villosa, assembly GCF_029867415.1. Taxonomy (NCBI): domain Eukaryota; kingdom Viridiplantae; phylum Streptophyta; class Magnoliopsida; order Fabales; family Fabaceae; genus Vicia; species Vicia villosa. The sequence goes on along the minus strand of NW_026705678.1, from coordinate 72,393 downwards.
AATAATAAATTTTGATCAAGTCATTTTAAATTTCCTTAAAAATTATTTTTTTCTCATTAAAATATCTTCATTCAAACACTCTTAAATGTTGTTAACATTTCATAATTTAAAACATGTTTTTGCTACCTCCAGTCCACCTTCTTCAGGTGATTTGCCTCTCAACAGAGGTCTTAATCCACTATAACCAAATCATGATTACACCTGCACGATCCTCCTTTGTGACTAACAACCTACACAACCAAGTGTTGTGACTAACCCTGCACAAGCTACCCGCGAGTGACTAACCCCTAGATGACTGAACCGTTCAGTGATCCCTTCTAGATATAATGTTCATCAATCTAGTAACCTGCACAACAATGCGTTGTTTCTAACTCCCTGCACAGCTACCTGATGTGACTGACTGCTATGGACTGTTCAGTGATCTCCACGAAATATAACATCCATTGACTCATGGACTCCTGACCCTCACACGGTCTCCAAGAGATTTCCACAATGGCCGTTCTTCTTAAGCTTCTGACCGCAACTGGTCGCTCAAGGCATCTTCTGGAGATTTACAGATGTGCTTCTCATTCTAGCATATGGTCTCATATTCTCAATACATATGTTTACGACTCACTGACTAGAAGTCACTTCTGGAGCCTAAACAATCTAGCAGAAGTTTCCTAAGATATAACACATTATGAGTAACAACTCTATGTGTTTTACAATTAAATACAAGAATAAAAAATAAACTTGTAGTCTTCTATTCTTGAACTTTTGGATGATATCTTCTTCTTCTGAAAGCAGATAAAGAGCAGCAGCTCTTATGTAGGTTGCTTTTGTCTTGATCTTCATCTTCTTCTTCAATACCGATCATTAAGCTGATAATAGCTGATGACACATTGATCAGCATCAGTAAACATGAAAACACTCTATGAGCAACAACTCAGTGTATTCAGTTCCCTTTGTCTTTCGACATGATCAATTAATGCTTGATCAAGTATTCTTGGATGTCTTCAATTCTCCTCGATAGAGCATTCTGCATAGCATGCAGGTTTTCTTCTTCATCCTCTGAGAGATTCTTCATTGTAGGCATATGATGTGTATTTCAACATTTAACCATCATACACATAGTGTATGTTGCCTCTTGTATATCTTCTGAAGTGTGTTTGCTTTCTCACACATTTTCTCTCACTTGTATTGTACAGGCGTATGATATGTATATTTCAGTGTTGTTGATAATCACATACAGTCTATGTGTTGCCTCTTGTATCTTCTGATGCATGTTTTCATATTTGTTCAATTAAGTGTTCATGCTCAGCTGCTTCATCTACAAATACACAGATGTACTTTGCAGATTCTTTCTTCTTTCTTTTGTGCAGAATATTTCTTTGGTTGCACACTTTCTTCTTATCTCCATGGATGATCCTTAATGGATGTTGTCTTTTTCTCTTCCAGATCCATTCAAGGGATGAATGATCACTCCTTCTTTATTCTTGATAAATTAATTTTTCACTTTGAGTAGGATGGACGGATTCCATATTTTATGGTCACTCCATACGCTTCAAGTTTGAAGATTTGGTTCTATTTATAGCTTGATGAGTGGTTACCGTTGGAATGCAGCCGTTGCAATCTGGTTGAGTATGGATTTGAATGCTTGGTATTGATTGGCTGCATGTTTCCATGACAGAACCTTATCCTGATGTCAGTTAGCGTGCTACTCTGGTTTTCTTTCTTCAATGTGTTGCATGTAGCTTGCTTCTTCTTTCAACCTTGGGAGTTGTTCCTTTTAAATGTTGTAACTGTTTTGCACGTGATGATGTTTCTAACGGCTCTTCTTTTGATTCTAGGATCTTTGGATTTTATTTGATTCTGTATGCTGAGCTGTAGAATCTTCACTAGCTTGTACGTGACTTCTACTGATGTTTGTATTTTATATGTCACTGTATCATAGTCTTAAGAACTTGTAACTTCAGAACTTTTGATCTTTATACTTGCGTGATCTTCTGATGTCTTTCTTATTCATTTCCTTGAGGCTTCTGATGTACTTTCTGATTATGTGCTTGTTGTATGTAGGCATTGATATTGCTTGTTCTTCTGAATGGTCTTGTTCCTCATTATTTCTTCTTTACTTCTGATTTTCCGATGTTGGCTGGTTTGTCGTGTTCTTGATCAAAACATCTGATAATAATGTTTAGCTTCGTCAATCTTTTGGATGTAATTGTTGTACTTTTTTCTAATGTATCATGTATAAGATTTATGACATAATATCTGCACACTAAATGAAACCATTAGTAATAAAATTGTTACTCACAAAATAAATGCTTGTTATCATCAAAACTAGATTTTGAACATAGATTCTCAATCTTGTTCTAACAAGTGGATCTAGAAATTACCAATTGAAATCAACTTCTTCAAGAACAAACACCAACAAGCCTTGATCTACCAATAATGGATGAAGAAAAAGTGTTTGGATAAAGGTTTATCTTAAAGATTACTAAGATTCAATGTTAATCTCACTAACTTTTTGGGAAGGAGAGCTTTGAGTGATTTGGGAAAGGTTGGGAAGAGAATTTGCAAGAGTGATTTTGGCTCTCAAAAGCTTCTAGAGAAATTCTTGCAAGGTGAGTTAGGCTATCAAAAGCTTCGAGAGAAATTCTTGCAAGGTGAGTTTGGCTATCAAAAGCTTTAAATCATAACTAGGGGCAGGGTAGTTACTCAGTTAACTCAATTATACTAGCTGTTGTTTACACAAATAATGATGGGTTCCCGTAACCATTAAGTCAGGCAGTCAATATCCACCAAAAAAGAAAAAGATGTTAAGTCAAAACCTATGAAGGAGACTTATCAAAAATCAAAACATCCCGCTGACTGTAATCTCAAAATAAACAGTTCATGCAAAAGTTAAGGGATAACAAAGTAAAAAAAGAGGTTGCTAAAAATCCTCGACAAAAGAAAATATTACAAAAAAGGATGGATGTCTGTCCAAATAAACTTCCAGTGCTCTAACCATCATCAAATGTCAGTATTATGACTCCAAGCTCTGCTAGGACTTAAACTCAAAGCTAACTGAGCATAGGATTGAAGAACATCATGAAGATTGGGATGGGTACAAATAAGCGTTGAGCCATTATCCTTTGTTTCTTAAACCGTGAACCAAGCCACGTTACAACCCTTGAAAGTCCTAACTGAAGCATGGTTAGTTCGAAAGCATACTGTCATCAAAAGGTATCCTGACTCCTTAAGGTTTTCCATAAATGCTGAGTTGATATCGCGTTTTTACAAATATCACGCTCTTACATCTTTTGTTTTAATGTTTTTCAAAAAATTCAAGACAGACATATGCATTGCATCTCATGAATTCATTATTAAACATTTTCTGCTACATAATTTCAAATGTTAGCATCAGGAAGAATCTGCACAGGGTACGGCTAATGTCTGAAAGTTGTCTACCATAGCTGCCAAGAAAAATTAATCAGTATTGGCTTCCCAAGTTGTTCGCCATTATTCTAATGGTAATATTTTGAATAAAAAAAGACCATGGTGTGATCATTGCCAAAGATCAGGACACACTAGAGAAATATGATGCAAATTACATGGAAAACCAATTTATTGGATACCTTCAAAGCCCACACGGGACAAGGAAAGTAGAGGCAATCATGTCTCAACCAAAGAAGCAAATCATATTTTTGTTCCCCAATCCATTCCATTTAATCAAAAGAAAATTGAATTCGTCCATAAATATTATATGATACATTTATAAAGTTAATATGACACATGTATACATAAATTATTAACTATGTATTTTATATGTAATATATAATATAAATTATTATCCTCATCACTTTGATTTTGTTAGCAATCTTGATAAAATTGAAGTTCCAAATTATGTCCATTAAGCTCTTACCAAACTAGAACGGAAGAAACCTATATTGGAAGAGATTCATGCACTTGAAAAGAATGAGACTTAGGAGTTATTTGACTTTCCATCAGGAAAGCATCCAATGTGATACAAATGAATTTTTACTACTAAATAAAACTCTGAGGACATCATCAACATATTCAAGGCTTGTGTGGTTGTAAAAGGGGTTTACTCAATCCTGTTGGGCAAGAATATAGAGAATACAACGGTCAAGAGGGCGGGGTGAATAGACCTCCCAATTAAAATGACTAGTTGAAAAACTATTTTGAAAAACATGTTATCAGAGTTTAAAAAGACAACATAGTTTACGGGACTAAAGCAAATTTGCATATAAAAAGATTATGCTTATCAATTGAAATATACACGAAATAGTTTAACCATTACACAACACAATCAAGATCAAATCAACAATATAACCAAAGAGTAAAAAATGTATTATATTAAAATAATGTTGAATTTACACAATATGTGTAAATATTACAAATTCAATACAACTGAATTATATTATCACTTTTTTTTTTAGTTTAATCATGATCAAGACAAATTCAAAGTGTTGATTCTAACAAAACCTACACTTAACAAATAAATTGCTACCAAGGAAAACCTAATGGCATGCAATTGTATAAAGCGGTAAAAATAACCTAACATGCAATTTCTACAAAATTAAAAGGAGGAAGAGAGAGAATAGTAGTTCAACTATCATCCTCTCTAAGCTTAATCCACTATTCAATGGTTCCCATAAAATTTTTGGTCTTCCAATATTCTTTGGGACAATTTACATGAGTTTTAGTACATCACAATATTCAAATAACACTGAAAATAAAAAAACTTCTATCTCGATCCCTTGATTCGTACACAATATCCAAACTGAATTCTTGTAAGATCTTTACTTGAAATCACCTTGAATTGTCCAACCCCGGCAATCTTGCTCCAAAGTCTTCATGATGCAATAATATTTCCTCGGTCATACCGGTATCTTGAGCATTCGTTTGTCACAAGATTTAGAAGAACTACCACCTTGTTCATAGGCTTCCATACAATACTACCAAAGTGAATTTGGAGATAAATACCTCCTTATTTTCCACTAGAATCATCAAAACCAGCCACAACTATTGTACCCCAATTTTTGACCCTGAGATCCCACCTCATTCTGAGGATGGTGTGATCATCATCATTATCATTATCATCATTGTCCATATATCATTTGTTAACTAAAATACATACAAAAAAGGATTTGTGTTTGCTTGTTGCTTGTTTCTCAAGGTAGGTGACTGGTCAAGAGGTTCAAGAAATCTAGAGTTTTGAGGCCCAAAAAGGAGATAAGAAATTCTCATATGCTCAAGTGATTCCCCTCATCATAATCCAAGTCCAAATGTGGCTCAATTCAAAGTCAACAACTTTCAATTTCATCTGGTGCTCAAATTAGGGTTTTTGACCTAATTCCTTTGGAGAGTTGACTTTTAATCAAGACATGACTCCATGGCTCAAATCATGATCCAAGAATCTCAAATATTTCATTATAATCCACTCACATCATTAATTAGATTAGAAGAATTTGATTGAATTGATATCCATACAAATGCAATTCATTTGGAAAAATTCAACTGTACAAGATCACCTTGGACTTTTGAGAAATTTGGTCAACCATGGACTTTTGAAGATCAACATCATGAATATATGATTATTAAAGTCATTTTATCAAGAAAAATCCAGAAAATCAATCAAGAATCAAAAAGTCAACAAAAGTCAAAATTGGATAACTTAGAATTTTCTAAGTGTTTGATGCATATTAGGCAACAATTTGGAACATCAAGATCTAAGAGGAATTTGGAAAAGCTTCCAACATGAAAGTTGAAGATCTCAATCAAAACTACAACTTTGTCACACATGACTTTTTCCCAAAAAAATCAACCATTTAAGAGATATGGGCTCATGAAGTTTCATTCAACACTTAAAAAAAAATTCAAAGTATTTGAAACTAGATTTCTTCCAACTTCGTGACCACTTTTCACCAAGATGCAAAATGAATTTGAGGAAAGCTTCCAACATCAAAGTTGTAGTCCTTGTTACAAGATTTCTAAAGAGTCCTATAGCACAAAAATCCCATGCTTGAGGTAAGATATATGAATTTATGAAGAGGGCACCATAACACTTGAATTCAAGTCATGAACATGAAGAACCAAGTTTGCAAATCCAATTCAAATTTGCATAATCCTTGTTTGCAGACCCTTTTGCTTGTTCTAAGCACCATAATCAGATGATTACACACTCTTTTGAGCCATTGTCCAAGTGTTTTGATCATTGCCCATTGAATCATTCCATTTCAAGCATAAGGCCACGACTTCCATTCTTGCAAAGTGACTTTAATTACCAAAAACTCTTGCTTGGAGCTTCCAACTTGTTTCTTCTGCACCAAAAGCAACACAAACTCAACAATCAGCCACCTAAAACTCAAAATCCTCCCTAAGTTATGTTTAAAGCTTTACAAGTACCATTGGAACCATGATTTTCAAGGTTTCTTCACAAAGAAGCAAAACAAATCAACTTGAGTTTGAAGCAACCTTTTGATCTGATTTCCCCCCCCCCCCCCCCCCCCCACAAACCACAAATTATGCCTATAAATAGAGGCATTTGATTCTGAAATCAAACACACAAAAATCTCCAAAGTCACTACCTCACTTGAAACTCCATTTTTCCACTGTGTATAAATTTGCAAATTTTCAATTCCTTTAAAGTTCTTTGCAAACTAACCATCCAAACACCTCATATATACCATATAGAAGCTGTAGCAACCATAACATTGTAACAATAACAACTTAAACACCATCCTCCATTTTCAAGTTTCATCACTTGCAACTCAAAGTGAACAGAAAATTTCAAGCACTCTCAAAGCCAATTAATCATTCCATTAGCTTTACTAAAGTCTCAAGAAGGTGTTAGGATCATTACATCACTTCTGAAAGTTGATTAAAGAGGAATTGGACCTTCTCCAATAGGTAAGCTTTTTGCATTATGGAACTATATTATTTGAGCATCATTTTTAACATTTCTTGATACTATTATGCTTGTTTAATTGCCATGAATAAAAGCCCTATGAAAATAGGCATTGGTTGAGCTTGTGTGCAATTTAATTTCATTTTGAAAAAATTAGGTTTTTCTGGTTTTGAATAAAATTAGTGAGTTATAGTGAAAATAAAATGAAAACTATGATTATATTTGAAATCCTTGCGAAATTCTGAGCAAGATGCTAACTCACAAGTTTGATTTGGTGCAAATATAAGAGAGTTGCATTTTTGAGAAAAAATGTTACAGTAACCGTAACAACGAAGAAGATGAAGTTGCTGGGTTTTAAAAATTTGAACTTAGGGACTTGTTTTATATTATATTATGTAGTTTGCTTTTTAGTATTTGGATGTATCGCTCCCAGGGGTTGAAGCGCGTCTTTTCAAGTCACTTTGTCTCCAAGGGCCTGGGTTCGAATCCCCCTTTTTGCAATTTTGTGTTTTATTTTGATTTTCTAACACTTCTAGTTTGTTTTGATATTTTATTGGTTGAGTTTGTTATAATATCACTATGGGCGTGTGGCCCAATGGTGAATCTTTTCACCAATGATTTGAAGGTCCTGAGTTCAAGACCTCTTGGAGGCAAAATATTTTCTTTTTTATCATTTGTTTATTTGTTTTATTTAACAACTTTGACAATTTACTTAAAATAGTAAATCAACTTATTTTTAAGTGATTTTTGGTACACTCCCTATTTATGGTACATATTTTGTAAATATATTTTTAAAAGTCCAAAAATATTGTATTTTTATTAAATTTTAATTAACTAAAAAATGGTATTTTAATACCTTAAAAAATGCTTTTATTCAAGATATTTTCAAACAGTTTGTCTTGTGACTTGTATAATATTTGTGAACCAATTAGAATTAGGATAAGCCTCCCTTGAAAACACCCACATGTTCCCTCAGTTGATCCACTGAGGGTTATGTTTAACTTTTAATTAATTAGGCTTACGTGTACATAAAACCCTAAAACCCTAATTTTGTGATACTTGATCTTTTAATCTCTTAGCAATGCCCTGTAAATATAACTTGTTGCTGTGATCCATTCTTGTTGATACACTTCTACATGTACTTGTTGATATCTTTGCACATTTATACTTTGGTTATTTTATTATACTTGTGTGTGTGTGTATACATATACATTATCAACTAACCCACATGCATGAGACATTTATCCATCATCACATCATATTCATTCATATATGAAATGATCTTGAGGTATGTCATCCTTTTATTCATCAAAATTTTATCTTTAAGCTTATGCATTGATATCTTTGAAACTCACCCTCGATTGTATCTGTAACACCCCAAATCTACCCGATAAATTATACGGAAAATCAGAGTATAAATTTCAAACAAGTTCATTTGAGGTATCACATATTCGTCATTTCAAAAACATTTACGGCTTATTTGCCTTCACATAGATACATAGCACATAAATTTAAAACGATAATCAAATCATTACTAAAAATCACTTTGTTTAAATTCAATAATTAACTAGCAGCGGAATCAACAAACTTCATAACTATTCAAATCAAGCCGTAGCATCTTTGCACGGTAACTTCAAGTTACAATTTAAATCAAAACTAAATAAAATTCAGCACTTAAAACAATAATAAAAACAATCGTTTTATCCCCCCGAGTGCTACGTATCAGAGCGACAACCGACTCAACTCACAACAGCTAAAGACTTCGTAAAATCACTCCAAACTTCCACCGCAATCTTGAGTACCTGTCCATTTCCCATGGTAGGGAAACATCATTCAGAAAAGGTGAGATATCTACCAATATAAACAAACGCATGATAAACAATATATTAGAATTTAATCATACGAAATTATCACGTTACAGCTTTCAGACTACATTTATAATAACAATTAACCTGAACAGTTATAATTAACAAAAATTAATAACAACAACATATTAATAGTTATAACAACTATTTCTCATCTTCCAGACAATACCTGTCACAACACGTCATTAGTATAACAATTTATAATTACAACTTCACATTATCACAATTCACTTCACATCGTCATATTCAACAACAACTCAAGTCACATCACGTCACAATTAAATCACACTCATGCCACATATAATGAGACTCTACAATTGCACATGCATGTGGTACCCAGGGCTTCAGCCCCCATCGCCAATTGCCAGTTAAACAGAGGCATCAAGGCATAAGCCTTCGTCACTAATTTGCCAAATCCAGGCCGTCACCAAAATGCATATGTAAATGAATGCAACAAACACACACAACAAACAAAACAACATCATCGTCACAAAGGCATAAGCCTATATCGTCGCTATACCAATAAGTAGAGGTATTCATCGTCACTGAAACATCCTGCAACTTCGCATAAAACCATGACAGTATACACATCGCTCAGAAATCACAAAGAAATAATAACACAATGTACTCATCATAATTCACAAAACAAGCCAAGCATAATAACCTACTAACATATGCGAACTACCTATACAATTTTCAATTAATTCCAGTTAATTAATTATACCGCTTAGATAGGCTAATTCGGCTAATCGATACTAATTTTATCTAAATTCAACATACCACTTATACTCCTTCTGCTAATTTAATTAAACACTGACAATTAAATTATACCTCTAACAACTCTATCGAAATGGAAAATAATTAAAATTAACTCATTAATCTGATTATTTATCTCTAATTCCAAAAACGCTTAAAATATTATACTAATAATATTAACACAAGAAAGTAACATGACGTTCATCACCACAAACTAATAATATTAACATAGGGCATCATGCCCATCGTCACACATCATGGTGACCGCCACCAACAAAGCCCGCCGACCGTCACCGAACAACATGCCTATCGGCATGTCCTCTAACCACCTGTGTCGATTCAGTTTCTCTCCTCCATAATTTACACAATTAATCATTAATTCCAGTCTCCAAGTATTCCAATAATTATTTTGCACCACAAATTTAACTACACTATCGATTCAACAACAACAAGATTCGACACAACATCATAAAAATTATTGTTTTGCAACATAAATCACACACAAATAAACAAGAATAATTTCCTACGAATTTAACCCCCACATATCATTCATCATGAGTCCGGTTATAGAGTTAGAACCCCACCCCTTACCTTGTATTCGGAGTCCATTCTACAATTCTACCGATCGAAGCCATCTAGCCTTAGCTCCCAACCATTGCCTCTTTTAATCAGAATCTAAAGCTGAAAATTTTCCCAAATATGCAGCTACAATACGATGATGATATCTCACAACTCAGACCTTATTTTGAATATCCCAACGGTCAAAAGTTAGATATAGGTGCTGCGAACCTACCCACAAAATTTGACGACGATCCAACGGTTAACGAATCGGGGATCTTCGATTTAGTGAGACTGCTGCAAGAAAAACGGGAATGAATTTCTCTCCTATTTTCTCTCTTCTCTACAACTTCCCATGACCAATTCCCCAAGGCTTTTTCTCTTCTAATTAGCCTAATCCTTATCTTAACCTAATTTCATTAAACCTATTGGGCCTAACATTCACACCCCACCTTTTACTACCACCATCACTTAATTAAGTCCATATAATAAATCTAGTATTTCTTCAATACTATTTCTACAACTTAATCAATTAATTAATCGACTAATTAGTCATAAAAACCCATGTCAACAATTCTCAACACTCCACAAATTCAATAATTAAATTCGAAATAATTTGAATGTATATAATTAAATAATTAACTAAATACCGGGTGTTACAACTCTCCCCCACTTAGAATATTTTCGTCCTCGAAAATTTATCCGATACAACCATCATCAACTTCACCTCCACGTCCAAACATCCAATATAACAAACCATTAACACATCTCAAATTGACTACACATATGTCGACCATTCCGGTACTTCTTCAACATAACCGTTACTAACTTGTAAACTATTCCAACGCTATTCGAAAGTGCGAACATCGACGCCATGCGGCGACACTCTTTACGGTATCTCCAAAACTTCTCAAATGGTAAACTAATTCTTAAAATTTATTTTCAACAAACCTATTAATTACTCCTTAAATTCACTCAACTTTGACGCTGACGTCCTGTGCGGCACCAACAAACAAGTCCAGTTCCAAGGACAAGCGTAACCGCAAATTCCATCTCTTTCCGACATCATCCTGTTATAAATAAATATATTAATGCTTCTGAAACCATTTTTAAAATAAATATCATCTCGTTAGCTTTCCAACGCTTCAAACGGGACTCAAATCGGATGTCCAGAACTCAAGTTATGAATTTTTGAAGTTTCACAAAACATTCAGCAATTTCCTGCATTTTGCTTACGGAATTTCCACTCCAAAACTCATTTTTCTTCAACTTAAACATATTCCAAACAACTCTTAACATATCTCCTCACTTCCAAACTTTTTATAACTCGAGAGACACATTCTTTCGCCGAAATTCAGTTTTTGAAACACCCAGACAACAATCCTCTTTGCGAACTTGCAACTGAACCACATCCGAGAAGCAAAGCTTCTCCCCCACTTTGCTCAAACTAATTCCTGTAACAACCAGAAAGCAACAAGTACCGACAGTGTTGTACACACTTGTCGCGTACAAAGGGATAAACAATAATTAGACGACTTTGGCCGGACGGACAGAACTGCTCTGATACCACTAATGTAACACCCCAAATCTACCCGATAAATTATACGGAAAATCAGAGTATAATTTTCAAACAAGTTCATTTGAGGTATCACATATTCGTCATTTCAAAAACATTTACGGCTTATTTGCCTTCACATAGATACATAGCACATAAATTTAAAACGATAATCAAATCATTACTAAAAATCACTTTGTTTAAATTCAATAATTAACTCGCAGCGGAATCAACAAACTTCATAACTATTCAAAACAAGCCGTAGCATCTTTGCACGGTAACTTCAAGTTACAATTTAAATCAAAACTAAATAAAATTCAGCACTTAAAACAATAATAAAAACAATCGTTTTATCCCCCCGAGTGCTACGTATCAGAGCGACAACCGACTCAACTCACAACAGCTAAAGACTTCGTAAAATCACTCCAAACTTCCACCGCAATCTTGAGTACCTGTCCATTTCCCATGGTAGGGAAACATCATTCAGAAAAGGTGAGATATCTACCAATATAAACAAACGCATGATAAACAATATATTAGAATTTAATCATACGAAATTATCACGTTACAGCTTTCAGACTACATTTATAATAACAATTAACCTGAACAGTTATAATTAACAAAAATTAATAACAACAACATATTAATAGTTATAACAACTATTTCTCATCTTCCAGACAATACCTGTCACAACACGTCATTAGTATAACAATTTATAATTACAACTTCACATTATCACAATTCACTTCACATCGTCATATTCAACAACAACTCAAGTCACATCACGTCACAATTAAATCACACTCATGCCACATATAATGAGACTCTACAATTGCACATGCATGTGGTACCCAGGGCTTCAGCCCCCATCGCCAATTGCCAGTTAAACAGAGGCATCAAGGCATAAGCCTTCGTCACTAATTTGCCAAATCCAGGCCGTCACCAAAATGCATATGTAAATGAATGCAACAAACACACACAACAAACAAAACAACATCATCGTCACAAAGGCATAAGCCTATATCGTCGCTATACCAATAAGTAGAGGTATTCATCGTCACTGAAACATCCTGCAACTTCGCATAAAACCATGACAGTATACACATCGCTCAGAAATCACAAAGAAATAATAACACAATGTACTCATCATAATTCACAAAACAAGCCAAGCATAATAACCTACTAACATATGCGAACTACCTATACAATTTTCAATTAATTCCAGTTAATTAATTATACCGCTTAGATAGGCTAATTCGGCTAATCGATACTAATTTTATCTAAATTCAACATACCACTTATACTCCTTCTGCTAATTTAATTAAACACTGACAATTAAATTATACCTCTAACAACTCTATCGAAATGGAAAATAATTAAAATTAACTCATTAATCTGATTATTTATCTCTAATTCCAAAAACGCTTAAAATATTATACTAATAATATTAACACAAGAAAGTAACATGACGTTCATCACCACAAACTAATAATATTAACATAGGGCATCATGCCCATCGTCACACATCATGGTGACCGCCACCAACAAAGCCCGCCGACCGTCACCGAACAACATGCCTATCGGCATGTCCTCTAACCACCTGTGTCGATTCAGTTTCTCTCCTCCATAATTTACACAATTAATCATTAATTCCAGTCTCCAAGTATTCCAATAATTATTTTGCACCACAAATTTAACTACACTATCGATTCAACAACAACAAGATTCGACACAACATCATAAAAATTATTGTTTTGCAACATAAATCACACACAAATAAACAAGAATAATTTCCTACGAATTTAACCCCCACATATCATTCATCATGAGTCCGGTTATAGAGTTAGAACCCCACCCCTTACCTTGTATTCGGAGTCCATTCTACAATTCTACCGATCGAAGCCATCTAGCCTTAGCTCCCAACCATTGCCTCTTTTAATCAGAATCTAAAGCTGAAAATTTTCCCAAATATGCAGCTACAATACGATGATGATATCTCACAACTCAGACCTTATTTTGAATATCCCAACGGTCAAAAGTTAGATATAGGTGCTGCGAACCTACCCACAAAATTTGACGACGATCCAACGGTTAACGAATCGGGGATCTTCGATTTAGTGAGACTGCTGCAAGAAAAACGGGAATGAATTTCTCTCCTATTTTCTCTCTTCTCTACAACTTCCCATGACCAATTCCCCAAGGCTTTTTCTCTTCTAATTAGCCTAATCCTTATCTTAACCTAATTTCATTAAACCTATTGGGCCTAACATTCACACCCCACCTTTTACTACCACCATCACTTAATTAAGTCCATATAATAAATCTAGTATTTCTTCAATACTATTTCTACAACTTAATCAATTAATTAATCGACTAATTAGTCATAAAAACCCATGTCAACAATTCTCAACACTCCACAAATTCAATAATTAAATTCGAAATAATTTGAATGTATATAATTAAATAATTAACTAAATACCGGGTGTTACAACTCTCCCCCACTTAGAATATTTTCGTCCTCGAAAATTTATCCGATACAACCATCATCAACTTCACCTCCACGTCCAAACATCCAATATAACAAACCATTAACACATCTCAAATTGACTACACATATGTCGACCATTCCGGTACTTCTTCAACATAACCGTTACTAACTTGTAAACTATTCCAACGCTATTCGAAAGTGCGAACATCGACGCCATGCGGCGACACTCTTTACGGTATCTCCAAAACTTCTCAAATGGTAAACTAATTCTTAAAATTTATTTTCAACAAACCTATTAATTACTCCTTAAATTCACTCAACTTTGACGCTGACGTCCTGTGCGGCACCAACAAACAAGTCCAGTTCCAAGGACAAGCGTAACCGCAAATTCCATCTCTTTCCGACATCATCCTGTTATAAATAAATCTATTAATGCTTCTGAAACCATTTTTAAAATAAATATCATCTCGTTAGCTTTCCAACGCTTCAAACGGGACTCAAATCGGATGTCCAGAACTCAAGTTATGAATTTTTGAAGTTTCACAAAACATTCAGCAATTTCCTGCATTTTGCTTACGGAATTTCCACTCCAAAACTCATTTTTCTTCAACTTAAACATATTCCAAACAACTCTTAACATATCTCCTCACTTCCAAACTTTTTATAACTCGAGAGACACATTCTTTCGCCGAAATTCAGTTTTTGAAACACCCAGACAACAATCCTCTTTGCGAACTTGCAACTGAACCACATCCGAGAAGCAAAGCTTCTCCCCCACTTTGCTCAAACTAATTCCTGTAACAACCAGAAAGCAACAAGTACCGACAGTGTTGTACACACTTGTCGCGTACAAAGGGATAAACAATAATTAGACGACTTTGGCCGGACGGACAGAACTGCTCTGATACCACTAATGTAACACCCCAAATCTACCCGATAAATTATACGGAAAATCAGAGTATAATTTTCAAACAAGTTCATTTGAGGTATCACATATTCGTCATTTCAAAAACATTTACGGCTTATTTGCCTTCACATAGATACATAGCACATAAATTTAAAACGATAATCAAATCATTACTAAAAATCACTTTGTTTAAATTCAATAATTAACTCGCAGCGGAATCAACAAACTTCATAACTATTCAAAACAAGCCGTAGCATCTTTGCACGGTAACTTCAAGTTACAATTTAAATCAAAACTAAATAAAATTCAGCACTTAAAACAATAATAAAAACAATCGTTTTATCCCCCCGAGTGCTACGTATCAGAGCGACAACCGACTCAACTCACAACAGCTAAAGACTTCGTAAAATCACTCCAAACTTCCACCGCAATCTTGAGTACCTGTCCATTTCCCATGGTAGGGAAACATCATTCAGAAAAGGTGAGATATCTACCAATATAAACAAACGCATGATAAACAATATATTAGAATTTAATCATACGAAATTATCACGTTACAGCTTTCAGACTACATTTATAATAACAATTAACCTGAACAGTTATAATTAACAAAAATTAATAACAACAACATATTAATAGTTATAACAACTATTTCTCATCTTCCAGACAATACCTGTCACAACACGTCATTAGTATAACAATTTATAATTACAACTTCACATTATCACAATTCACTTCACATCGTCATATTCAACAACAACTCAAGTCACATCACGTCACAATTAAATCACACTCATGCCACATATAATGAGACTCTACAATTGCATATGCATGTGGTACCCAGGGCTTCAGCCCCCATCGCCAATTGCCAGTTAAACAGAGGCATCAAGGCATAAGCCTTCGTCACTAATTTGCCAAATCCAGGCCGTCACCAAAATGCATATGTAAATGAATGCAACAAACACACACAACAAACAAAACAACATCATCGTCACAAAGGCATAAGCCTATATCGTCGCTATACCAATAAGTAGAGGTATTCATCGTCACTGAAACATCCTGCAACTTCGCATAAAACCATGACAGTATACACATCGCTCAGAAATCACAAAGAAATAATAACACAATGTACTCATCATAATTCACAAAACAAGCCAAGCATAATAACCTACTAACATATGCGAACTACCTATACAATTTTCAATTAATTCCAGTTAATTAATTATACCGCTTAGATAGGCTAATTCGGCTAATCGATACTAATTTTATCTAAATTCAACATACCACTTATACTCCTTCTGCTAATTTAATTAAACACTGACAATTAAATTATACCTCTAACAACTCTATCGAAATGGAAAATAATTAAAATTAACTCATTAATCTGATTATTTATCTCTAATTCCAAAAACGCTTAAAATATTATACTAATAATATTAACACAAGAAAGTAACATGACGTTCATCACCACAAACTAATAATATTAACATAGGGCATCATGCCCATCGTCACACATCATGGTGACCGCCACCAACAAAGCCCGCCGACCGTCACCGAACAACATGCCTATCGGCATGTCCTCTAACCACCTGTGTCGATTCAGTTTCTCTCCTCCATAATTTACACAATTAATCATTAATTCCAGTCTCCAAGTATTCCAATAATTATTTTGCACCACAAATTTAACTACACTATCGATTCAACAACAACAAGATTCGACACAACATCATAAAAATTATTGTTTTGCAACATAAATCACACACAAATAAACAAGAATAATTTCCTACGAATTTAACCCCCACATATCATTCATCATGAGTCCGGTTATAGAGTTAGAACCCCACCCCTTACCTTGTATTCGGAGTCCATTCTACAATTCTACCGATCGAAGCCATCTAGCCTTAGCTCCCAACCATTGCCTCTTTTAATCAGAATCTAAAGCTGAAAATTTTCCCAAATATGCAGCTACAATACGATGATGATATCTCACAACTCAGACCTTATTTTGAATATCCCAACGGTCAAAAGTTAGATATAGGTGCTGCGAACCTACCCACAAAATTTGACGACGATCCAACGGTTAACGAATCGGGGATCTTCGATTTAGTGAGACTGCTGCAAGAAAAACGGGAATGAATTTCTCTCCTATTTTCTCTCTTCTCTACAACTTCCCATGACCAATTCCCCAAGGCTTTTTCTCTTCTAATTAGCCTAATCCTTATCTTAACCTAATTTCATTAAACCTATTGGGCCTAACATTCACACCCCACCTTTTACTACCACCATCACTTAATTAAGTCCATATAATAAATCTAGTATTTCTTCAATACTATTTCTACAACTTAATCAATTAATTAATCGACTAATTAGTCATAAAAACCCATGTCAACAATTCTCAACACTCCACAAATTCAATAATTAAATTCGAAATAATTTGAATGTATATAATTAAATAATTAACTAAATACCGGGTGTTACAGTATCCATGATACACATGTTATATCACACACATCACTTGAGACAATCACCATGATTGATTGCTTAAGATGGTATTGACTAAAATTGTCAAGGTACTCAATCTCTTTTTCCAATCTCTTTTATCTTTGTGCTTAGTATTGTTGAAGCTTTGCGCTCACTTGTTTTAAAAACCCGTTGAGTATTGTTAAAGCTCAACACCCAAAAAGATTTTGCCATTTGGCTTTTTATTTTCCTTTTAAGAGGAACTACAAAAGCCCTGACTTCCCTACTGCACTTAAGGGGTATGTAGGCCTAAGATGTGATATCTTATCGAGCTCACTTTTAAAATTTCTTTTCTCATCCTCCCACTCTATTTAAACAAAAACACAAAAGGCATTTTATAATAACAACAAAAAATATATATTTCAAAGAGGTTCCTACGGAGTACCGTAGATGTGAGGGGTGCTAATATCTTCCCCTTGCATAACCAACCCCCGAACCTAAGATCTTTGTTTATTTTATTAGTTTTGATTTTAAAAATTTCTTTGGGTTTTATTTCGCTCTTTTTCCCATTTCCTTTGAAAACAATAAAGCGCAATGGAGACTCTGTTAAAATGTCTGAGCTAAGTCAATCAGTGACTTTAGTCTCAAATTTTCACCGTTACAACAATATCACACACCTTGCAAGCATATGAAATCTTAAACAAATCTTAAAAGAAATGTTAAATCCAATAACATAATCTCCTCAACAATCACAAATTCCAAACATGAGATTTAGATCCATGTGAAAATGGAATTAGAATGAGGTAGAAGATGAAATAAATTGTTTGCAAGTGTTCAAGAAAGATTTAAAACTCTTTTTGAAAATGAGAGAACATGTGTGTTTTGAGTTTTGAAATCAATATTGGAAGTGTATCATTTCTAACATTATAAAGGTTTTGAGAGAAAGTGGTATTTATATATGCTAGAGATCTTGCATAAAAATGAGTGAAAATGGTGTATGATTCGAGTCATAAGCAAGAGGTATGATTTGAGTCAGAAAACCAATTGATTTGAATCAAGAATCAAAAACATATGAAAACCATTTGTGTAATTCGATTCATATAATATGTGATTCGATTCACATGATTAGAGTCGTGAATATTTGTGATTTGAGTTTGAGTTCCTGAAGCAACATGGAAATCTTTCAGTTTAGTATGATTCGAGTAAGGAAGTTTATGAATCGAGACATGAAAATATGAAATTAGTTCTTCATCTCCCTGGAAGTCTGATTTGAATCTAATGAATAGTGTGATTCGAGTCACATTGGCAGAACCTCAAATTTTCAATTTTTCAAAAGCTTTTTGAAAATTTTACCAGATTCATGACTTGGACCATTTTCACACATAGTTCTTAATCCCAAAAGTTAATATATATTAACTTAAATCATATTGCTTAAACTTAGACCATACACTTTTATTTATACATACTTGAGCACATATTTAAAAAACAATCTAGAGACGTGCAATTGATGAGGATACTCAATAACAAAAATAAACAAAATACCAAAAACTTAAAATACAAGGAATTAAAACAATAACCCTTGTTTTGTCAAAAAAAAAACAATAACCCTTGACGTATTAGAGACATGCAATGCAACTTTAAATCCTATGTGATTCATTATCAAAAGATGTTTTCACTTGTGGCAAAACTCAATGTAGTACTGATTTTTCTATCACTTGCCTCAATTCTTGATTGGCCTCCCTATCAGATGGATGTGAATAATGACTTCTTAAATGGTGATCTTCAAGAGGAAGTTTACATGGAAATTTCCCTAAGGTTTGAGACCTCTACCAATGAAAACAAAGTTTCTAACTCAAGAAATCACCTAGAGCTTGGCTTGTTTGATTCACAAAGGTGGTAAGGAAGTTTAGATATATTCAATGTCAGACTCATCATACAATGTTTCTCAAGCAATCATGCTCATGAAATAAGACTATTCTTATTGTATGCATATATGATATTTTTCTAACAATAGATAATGATGAAGAAATTAAGAGACTAAAAAGCCTCATAGACAAAGAGTTTGAGATCAAAGACTTGGAAAATAATAAATATTTTCTTGGGATAAAGGTATCTCAGTTGAAGAGAGGTATTTTGGTTTCGCAGCGAAAATAGGCTCCTATGGATGCAATTGTGTAGCTAGGAACTTTAGATAATGCAATGTCAGGCGATATAGGAAAACATCAAAGGTTGGTTGGAAAGCTCATTTATTTGTCTCATACTAGACTAGACATTAGTTTTGTAGTAAATACAGTGAATCATTTCATGAACAGCCTGTTTACCAAAAAAAAAAATTCATGAACAGCCCCACAAAAGAACGTATTGAAGAAGTATACAAAATTCTAAGGTATTTGAAAATGACAACAAGTCGAGGATTATTTTTCCAAAAGACATCAGATAAAGAAATTGAAATATTCACAGATGTTGATTGCGCAGGTCGTGTGGCTAACAAACGCTCTACATCAGGTTATTGCACTTTTGTTTGAGAAAATTTAGTGTTTTAGAGGAGTAAAAAGCAAATTGTTGTGTCTCATAATTAAGTACAAGTCGAATTTAGTGCTCTGTCTCAAAGTCTTTGTGAAGGAATATGATTAAAAAGGATGATTCATTAAATTGGAGTCCTTAATTCTTTTCCTATGAAAGTGTTATGTGATAATTAGTCTACCATCGAAATTTCTAATAACCCAGTTTATCACAAAAGAACAAAAAATGTTGAGAATGGTTATCATTATATCAAAGAGAATATTGAAAATGAAACTATATCACTTCAGTATACTCCTAAATATTAGCTGACTGCAAACATTCTCACCAAAGTAGTTACAAAAAAAGTTTGACAACCTTACATGCAAGTTATGATTGCTCAACATCTACAACTTGGATTGAGCGAGAGTTTTTGGGAATGAAAAATATCCCGCTTTTATTAGCCACAGTTATAGCCGTGTTAGTTTTAATTTCTTTAAATTTTTTATTTTTTATCCACGGTCAAAAACAAATGTAGCTATTAAATTGCATATGTTGATTATATATTATGTTAATACTAACTTAGCCACGGTTAAACTGTGGTGAATTAAAAAAATTAACCACATTTATTAAACTGTGGCAAATTAACCGTGGCTAATAAGCGATTTTTTGGTAGTGCTACCTTATCTCCTTATTATTTGTTTTTAGTTTTTTATTTGAATTTAATGGAAATATACCGACAGTGAAGCAGTTTTACACTGTCAGTGAACTCTAAACCGTTAACTTTTATAAATGTTTGACTTTTTCTTTAAATAACATTTAAAGTATTTATTTTCAAGGGTTGTGATGTACTGACTGTGTAAAAAAATTTACACTGACAGTGCACTACCTTTAGGCTCTTTTTATTTTCTGTTAGGAGTCCCACGTTAGATAATATATGGCTAGAACATGTCCTTATAAGTGGGGACAATCCTCACTCTACAAGCCGATTTTATAGAGTTAAGTTGGGCCCAAAGAGTCCCACATTGGACAATAAGTGGGGACAATTCTCACCCTACAAACCGGTGTTGAGTTAGGCCCAACCACAGGAACAAATATCAACCATTGAATTTAATGGTTGATATTTATTCTTCTCATCTCTCATTAAAAAAATGCTCTCACTTGATATGATCCATATATATATATATATATATATATATATATATATATATATATATATATATATATATATATATATATATATATATATATATATATATATATATATATATATATATATATATATATATATATATATATATATATATATATATATATATATATATATATATATATATATATATATATATATATATATATATATATATATATTATCTTATATATTAAAATTATTATATTAAAATTGTTAAGTTTTGGAGCCAAAACTTGGGCTAATATAGTCATTTGAATATTATTTAATTATTATTTAAGTTTAAAATTAATTTATTATTATTATTATTTAAGTTTAATTATTATTATTATTTAAGTTTAAAATCAATTTTAGTTGTTTTATTTTGTAGGTGCAAACTTTGAATTGTAGCATCACAACAATATAGTATTAAATCGCATGTTCTAAGAATTATCTTTTTCTCTAAATTTATGGATTTTATTAGACTTTCTAACTAAAGTTTTAATTTTTAATTTTTTGTTATGTTATTTTGTAGGTGTTGTCTTACAAAATTTATTGTTATTTTTTAATTCTTAATTATATTTTTTTATAGGTACATAATTTGAAGCATCATACAATATTGTTCAAGAAATAGAGTTTTAGAAGATGATGTTTTAAAAGAAATATCTCAATTTTCTTTTTTTAAGTTTGTTTTTAAGGTTCATTTATTTTTAGTAACTAACTTCTATATTTTAAATTGGAGATCACTACCTAAGTAGTGGTGAAATTCTCTCGGTCAATTTATGATTTTTATTTTACAAATATTAAGAAAAAACAATTTTAAATTTATGATATTTATTTTCTCTTACTCAATTTTAATTATATTATTTTTTGTCGGTGCAAATTTTAGATTGAAGCATCCCAATAAAATATTAAACAGCCGATTCTAAAAATTATATTTCTCTCTAAATTTATAGATCTTATTTTTCTTTCTAACTTAAGTATTGTTTTTTAATTTTTTGTTATGTTATTTTGTATCTGTTTTCTTACAAATTTTATTGATGGTTTCTAATTTTTAATTACGATTTTTTTTTAGGTGCATTCTTTGAAACATCATAAAATAATGTTAAAGAAATTGAGTTGGTGGAGAGAATGAGTTAGAAGAAGCATATTCATTTTTATATTATAGAACATAAAAATAACCCATTTATATTTTAAATTAGTGATGCAAACAATATAAAAAATTATTAATATTAAAATTTTAAATTATTTTTTAAATTATAAAAATTATCTTCAATATTTAAATAAAACATATACGTAAATCGCACGAGAGTATATATATATATATATATATATATATATATATATATATATATATATATATATATATATATATATATATATATATATATATATATATATATATATATATATATATATATATATAATTTACAAGAATTATTATATTTTTTTTCAATAATATAGAAAAACTTATCGATAATTTTATAATAATAACACCTAGTAGTTTTTAAGTGTTTTTACAGTCTTTTATATTTTTAATAGCTTAGGTAGATAGGCTCAAAATTTTCATTTTAATAATAATAATAATAATAATAATAATAATAATAATAATAATAATAATAATAATAATTTAATAACGTTTTTAATTATTTGTTTAAGACATTGTCTTGTCATTTCTTCTTCATATATGTTATGTGTTAGCATTATATTTTACTGCATTTATCTATTATGAATTATTCATAAAATAAATAGATAGATAAATAGAGAAAAAATTGAAATTGATTGAAAATAATCTTCCAACCCAGTTGGCTGGGCTTGGTCTCCCTAACTTAAATTCTGATATATCTCATTATCACACGCGACCTATAAAGTGTATAATATCTCGTTCAGGATCTGAGGAAGAATGAGTCTTCTTCTGCTCCTGCGATTGGCGATTGTGGTCATGGAGATGGAGAAGCCGTTTCCTAGCTTTCTAGTCTAGGTCCAAGGAATCTTCTATAAATTCTAATTTCAAAATCATAATGCTTATAAATACTCATAAGTTAATAGTTACCGGTCAAAAGGCTTGACACAAAGTGATAGTACAATCAAAAGTGTCTTGTCTAGCATGAAAAATGCTTCATAATTAGACTTCCAAGTAAAGACAGTTTAATTAGGACAGACACAATCAACCCTCAACCTTTTTTTAGTGTTTCAAAGGGAATATGTGACCCATCGTGACAATTCGAATCACTTCTTGAGAGTGGGAGATCTTATGCCAACAAATTGAACATTGTGCTGTTTGCTTACATTTGAAATATATGAAAAGCAAAAAATGACAAAATCTCAACTTTGCTTACATTTGAAATATATGAAAAGCAAAAAATGACAAGATCTTCAACAGCAAAGATTTATCATTGGAGCAGGTGTTCGAATCTATAAAAAAGAATTTGTGAAATCTTTAATATATTAAAACAGGATACATGTTTAGGCGCCAACTTTAGACCAAAATCCCGCCTAAACACGTGCATCGCACGGGGTAAAGTACTAGTTAGGAATAACAATCCAAACGGTTAGTAAGTTTTGTGTCTCAATAGTGTTATTATCACCTAAAATCTGCTTTGAGTAAAAGGCCTAGGAGTCTGAGGAGCTGTGTGTTTTGATATATCAAGTAGCAATACAGACACTATTTTGACAGTATGAAACTGTGGTTGTCTATATAGTTCAATGTTTGACAATGTAAAGTTTAAGTTATTAAAAATAGAATGAAGGAACTGTCCAGAACAAATAAATAGAATAAAGGGTTAGAGATGGCCAGTAAAATTATTTTCCTTGCGTTACCAAAAAGAACTGGTACAAATAACTTTCAAGTCTTTTAACAATCAGAATCAAAAATGCCAAAACACTGACCAATAATAAATATTCTAAAACCGAAGTAAAAATAAAAGCGGCCGGAACAAAATAAAACAAAACTTAAAAGGGTCTGGAACAAAATATCCAACCCACATTTAATCAACTTAATCAACTTCTTCAATCTTGGGACCAGCACCACCTGCAGCTGGAGGAACTTCATCATCATCACCGCCCTCAGGAGCAGCTCCACCTTGGTACATCTTAGCAATGATTGGGTTGCAAAGACTCTCAAGCTCTTTCATCTTATCTTCAAACTCATCAGCTTCAGCCAATTGGTTACTATCCAACCAAGTAATTGAAGCATCAATTGCATCTTCGATCTTTTTCTTGTCATCAGGAGAAAGCTTTGAAGCAATCTTGTCATCTTTAATTGTGTTCCTCATATTATAGGCATAGTTTTCCAATGCATTCTTTGCATCAACCTTCTTCTTGTGTTCCTCATCTTCTGCCTTGTATTTCTCTGCTTCTTCAACCATCTTCTCGATTTCCTCCTTAGAGAGTCTACCTTTGTCATTAGTAATTGTGATCTTGTTCTTCTGACCGGTTGTTTTGTCCTCAGCAGAGACATTCAAGATACCATTAGCATCAATGTCAAAACAGACAGTGATCTGAGGAACACCACGGGGAGCAGGAGGAATGCCGGAAAGCTCAAATTTGCCCAACAAGTTGTTGTCTTTGGTCCTTGCTCTCTCACCTTCATATACTTGGATCAACACACCGGGTTGATTGTCTGAGTAAGTCGAGAAAACTTGCTCCTTCTTGGTTGGAATTGTGGTGTTCCTTTGGATCAATACAGTCATGACACCACCAGCAGTTTCCAAACCAAGAGACAATGGGGTGACATCCAAAAGCAACAAATCTTGAACCTTTTCATTACCTTCACCACTCAATATAGCTGCTTGGACAGCAGCTCCATAAGCAACAGCCTCATCAGGGTTGATACTTTTGCAAAGCTCCTTACCATTGAAGAAGTCTTGCAAAAGCTGTTGAACTTTGGGAATTCTAGTGGAACCACCAACAAGAACAACATCATGAACGGTGCTCTTGTCCATCTTAGCATCCCTCAAACACTTCTCCACAGGCTCCATACACTTCCTGAAAAGATCCATGTTCAGCTCCTCAAACCGAGCACGAGTAATTGTGGTGTAAAAATCAACACCCTCATACAAAGAATCAATCTCAATGGTTGTCTGTGCAGTTGATGAGAGAGTTCTCTTTGCTCTCTCACAAGCAGTTCTCAACCTCCTCAATGCCCTAGGGTTTCCACTAATATCCTTCTTATTCTTCCTCTTAAACTCTTGAACAAAATGGTTAACCATCCTGTTATCAAAATCTTCACCACCAAGATGGGTATCACCAGCAGTGGCCTTAACTTCAAAAATACCCTCTTCTATAGTTAAAAGAGAAACATCAAAAGTACCACCACCCAAATCAAAGATCAACACATTCTTCTCACCAACACTTGTCGCCTTTTTATCAAGACCATATGCAATAGCCGCCGCAGTTGGCTCATTGATTATCCTAAGAACATTCAAGCCAGCAATGGCACCAGCATCCTTCGTGGCTTGCCGCTGAGAATCATTGAAATAAGCCGGAACAGTAACAACCGCATTCTTCACCGTAGAACCAAGATATGCCTCGGCAATTTCACGCATCTTAATGAGGACCATAGAGGAAATCTCCTCAGCAGCAAATTGCTTGTCCTCACCCTTGTAATTAACCACGATCATAGGCTTTTCACCAGGACCCGCAATAACCTTGAATGGCCAATGCTTCAAATCACTCTGAACAGAAGCATCAGAAACTCTCCTTCCAATCAAACGTTTCGCATCTGACAAATTACACATTCAAATTCAAATCACTAATTATCACATTAACCCAATCAAAATTCATAAAATAAAATACCTAACAAGTAACAACCCTAGCATATAGAAAGTAAAGGTGAAGTTTGAGATCTTACCGAAAACGGTGTTAATAGGGTTCATGGCGACCTGATTTTTAGCGGCATCACCGATCAACCTTTCGCTATCTGTAAAAGCAACATAAGACGGCGTCGTACGGTTTCCTTGATCATTGGCAATGATCTCGACTCGGTCGTGCTGCCAGACGCCAACGCAGGAGTACGTCGTGCCGAGATCGATTCCGATGGCTGGACCTTCACCTTTTCCGGCCATTGTCGAACTGTCTAGGGTTTGTTTTGTGTAGAAGAGGCGAAAGAGAAAAGAGTTCGTTAGGGTTTCGAAGATGTGATTTGTGAATGAGTTTGTAATAAGGGAGTGTTTGTTTTGATTTATAAACAGGAATTTTGGGATTGTAGAATGTTCTATGTGACGGATGCGAATAGTGTCGAAACACGTGTATACACGTTTTCTGCTTCTAGTTGCTTCGAGATGTTTCTTTCTTCAATTGTTGGATCCAATTAATATTTATTAATTAATAATTAAATATAATTAAATTCTATATAAAATTATCTTTTGATTTGAATTTAGCCTAAGTAGTAAACATAACACAATATTTAAACTAAATTTTAGATACCATTGCTATGACTTTCTTATTCAGTGTGATTAGATCGGTGTTACGTTACACACACTTTTTAATGGTTAATGATCTATATTTCTCGTTTATCATTATTTATGGACATGTGTTTTTCTTATCTCGTGAATTTATCATGAGACAAACTCCAACTCTCAATTTGAGATTATATAATCTCGAAATTCATATTGTATTTACTTTACTTGAGATACATATACTCAATATTAAACTTCTTTAAGAGTTTGAAAAACTCAACCCTCCGAATGTAATAGCCAACATTATTACGTAATGTTGCACAAACATTCAAATCAACAGTTTGTTGCTATCAATTGTGTTGTGAATTCATTGCCACGAACAAAGTATAAAATAAGGGATGAATAAAGGACAAGGAAGAAGAGGAGAACACAATATTGGTTATAACTGCTATTCTTTTACTTTCTCTTAAAACAAGATTACAAGTTTACAAGAATAACAAATAACCTCTCTCACCCTAAATTAGGATTTGCAGCTTAGCAATGATGAGAGACTAGTATGCTATTTATAATAAATCCCAACATACTAACTAATGGGCTTTTTCCACAAGGCCCATTACACAAGCCAACTTAAGAAACAAGCTAACTTAACAAATTAGGGTTTAAACACTAAAACCTAATTTAACATGCTAACAACCCTAGCATCTTCGACACAAGCATGTGAACAACCTTCGACTTCATGCTTAACCCTGTCGAACCAAGAAGCTACCCTTCGGCCATACTAGAGTTCGATCCAAAATCTCACAAATCTCCACCTTGGATCTAACTCTACAACATCAAGGGAACAAACTAGCTTTCTTCATGCAGCTTTAGCAACTGCACACAGTGGAAAAACTTGCAACTCGGTAATGTCTTGGTGATCATATCAGCAACATTGTCTTCAGTCGAAACCTTCAGCACTTGGACTTCTCCACGCTCGATTACTCCTCTGACGAAATGCAGCCTCACATCAATGTGCTTAGTTCGCTCATGATAGGCTGAATTCTTTGACAAGTGTATTGCACTTTGACTATCACATTTAACAGTGATACCTCGACCTTGAAGTTTCAGCTCCTTCGCAAAACCTTCAAGCCACAATGCTTCTTTCACAGCTTCAGTTAGGGCAATATACTCCGCTTCAGTGGTTGATAGAGCAACAACCTTCTGAAGTGTTGCTTTCCAACTAATTGCAGTGCCAAACATAGTGAAAACATATCCAGAAATAGATTTTCTGGAATCCATACAACCTGCATAGTTAGAGTCGACATATCCTTCAATTGCTGCTTTACTATCTTCACCCAAGGCTCCACCATAAATTAGGAATCTTTTCAGAGACCCATTTATGTACCTTAAAATCCACTTCAATGCTTGCCAGTGAGCCTTTCCAAGATTCGCCATGTACCTGCTTACAAGACTTACTGCGTATGCTATGTCGGGTCTAGTACAGACCATAGCATACATCAAAGAACCAACTATATTAGCATATGGGATTATATTCATATAGGCTCTTTCGACATCAGTACTGGGACACTGCTCAATACTCAGCTTGAATTGAGGGTTTGTTGGAGTCACAACTGGATTCGAATTTGACATACCAAACTTTTCAAGAATCTTCCGTAGGTATGCCTCTTGAGATAAACATAACTTAGACTTCTTTCTATCTCTTCGAATGTCAATTCCAAGAATTCTGGAAGCAGCTCCCAGATCCTTCATATTGAACTCCTTATTGAGTTCAGCCTTCACCCTCATCACATCTTCAACATTGTTGCTTGCTATGAGAATATCATCCACATAAAGCAACAAAATAACAAATGAATTACCAGGTTGAAATCTGAAGTAAACGCAGTGGTCGAACTGGCTTCTAATGAAACTTATGCGTGCCATGAACTTGTCGAATCTCCTATTCCACTGTCGGGGAGATTGTTTCAGCCCATACAAAGATCTCTTTAACTTGCACACATAATCTTCCTTCCCCTTTTCGACATACCCTTCAGGTTGCCTCATCAGGATTGTTTCATCTAGATCACCATACAAGAACGCAGTCTTCACATCCATCTGTTCCAGTTCAAGATCGAACTGTGCTACCATGGCAAGTAACATTCGAATGGACCTATGCTTCACAACAGGAGAAAACACATCATTAAAGTCGACACCTTCTTTCTGAGTGAAACCCCTTGCAACTAACCTTGCCTTGTATCTTTTCGACGTCACTCCTTCAATTCCTTCCTTAACTTTGAAAATCCATTTACAGCTGACTAACCTTGCCCCAACAGGTTTCTTGATCAATTCCCAAGTATGATTATCATGAAGAGATTTCATCTCATCATCCATGGCCTTCAGCCATTCAGTCTTATTTCGACTCCTCATAACTTCCTTGTAGTCTCTAGGTTCTTCGTCTAGAACCTCACTTGCAGAGATTAAGGCATAAGCTATAATATCTGCATACCCAAGCCTCTGAGGTGCCTTTATGACTCTTCTGGACCTATCTCTCGACAATAGGTAGTCATCGTCAGTTTCCTCAACTTTCTCAACATCTTCTGCTTCTTCTTCGACTTCATCAGGGATATGCAAATTCAGCATCAACATGCTCCACCTCAACAGGAATCTCTACATGTTCCAGCTCTTCGTCAGATGTTTCTGTACTTCGACCAACATCATCAGTTTTCTTAAAAGCCATTTCAGCTTCATTGAAAACTACATCTCGACTGGTGATACACCTCCTGTGACCTGGCTCTAGGCACCATAGCCTATAAGCTTTGACTCCTTCTGGGTATCCCATGAACATGCATTTCAGAGCTCTAGGTTCGACCTTGTATTGCCTAATGTGAGCATAGGCTACGCAGCCAAATACTCTCAGTTTGTCGAGATCTGGTGGATGTCCCGACCAAACTTCTTCAGGTGTCTTCATATCTAACGCTGTCGAAGGACATCTGTTTATCAGATATGTTGCTATCGAAACAGCCTCAGCCCAGAACACCTTCGTTAACCCCGCACTAGTCAACATGCATCTGACTCTCTCCAAAATAGTTCGATTAAACCTTTCAGCCAAACCATTTTGTTGTGGAGTACCTGCAGTAGTTCTATGCCTTGCAATACCAGAGGCAGCACAAAAACTGTCGAATGCCTCATTGCAAAATTCAACGCCATTGTCGGTTCTCAACCTCTTGACCTTTCTGCCAGTCTGATTTTCAACCAGAGTCTTCCAACTTTTGAAATTCTCAAAAGTTTCATCCTTAGTCTTCTGGATGAATACCCATAATTTTCTGGAATAATCATCTACTATGGATAGAAAATACCTTGCTCCTGAATGTGATGGACACCTTGCAGGCCCCCAAAGATCAGCATGAATGTAATCAAGGGATCCATGTGTTCGTTGTTTGCCTTTGTTGAACTTCACTCTGCAAGATTTTCCAAGTACACAGGGTTCACAAAACTTCAGCTTTTCGACTTTGTCTCCACCAAGCAGATTTTTTTTCCCTAATTCGACCAGACCCCTTTCACTGACATGGCCCAATCTCATGTGCCAGATTTTTGTTTTCGACAAAGGTTTCGTGGATGCAACATTTGTCGAACCACTTACAACTTCAGCCTCAAGGGTATACAAGCCTTGTTTCTTCACGCCTCTCAAGACTTCCTTCGAACCCTTCATGACTCTTAGGATACTTTTCTCTCCTTGGAAAACATATCCTTTCTTGTCGAATTCACCAAGAGAAAGCAGATTTCTCTTCAAATCAGGAACATACCTGACTTCAGTCAACAACCTTATTGACTCATCATGGAGCTTGAATCTCACAGATCCAACACCTGCAATCTTACAAGCCTTGTTGTTTCCCAACAATACTGATCCACCATCTTGATCACATAATTCCTCGAACAAGTCTTTGTTTGGAGTCATGTGCCAAGTGCAACCTGAATCCATAATCCACTCCTTCTTAGAGTCACTGCTTGAAACCACAAGAACATCAGATGATTCGAAATCATCTTGAACAATGACAGCGTTGCCATTATCCTTACCTCCATGATATTTCAGGCGTTCAGTGCACACCTTTCTTGTGTGACCCTCCTTCTTACAATGGTAGCATCGAATTCCAGATGCTTCGCCACTGTAAGACTTCGACTGGCTTTTGCCTTTCTTCTTGTCGAACTTACCATCCTTTCGTAAGAGTTTTCCTTTAACGGCCAAACCTTCGCCAACAGTCGAAGGTTTATGCTCCTTTCGTTCATTCAAGTCCTTAGAGTACAAGGCTGATTGAACTTCTTCAAACGTCAGGGACTCCCTTCCATACAAGAGAGTTTCTTTGAAGTGAGCATGTGATCGAGGCAAAGAACACAATAAGAATAGCACTTGATCTTCATCATCGATCTTCACATCAATATTTTCAAGATCAAGAATCAGCTTGTTGAACATATCCAACTACTCAGCCAATACTTTGTCTTCAATCATCTTGAATGAATACAAAGCTTGCTTCAGGTAGAGTCGATTTACCAGCGATTTGGTCATATACAAACTTTCAAGTTTCACCCATAACCCTGATGTCGTCGTCTCCTTTGATACCTGCCGGAGAACCTTATCACCAAGGCTCAACAAAATTGCGCTGTGTGCTTTCTCGATCATATTCGTCTTCTCCGCTGCCGTCAATTCTGCATTCATGGCTGCCTCTCCCTTCAACGCTTCTAAACAACCCTGCTGAACCAGTAGGGCTTTCATCTTCAAGCGCCACAGACCGAAATCATTCACTCCGGTGAACTTTTCAATCTCATACTTTGTTGAAGGCATCTTCTCCATGCTCACCGCACTAATTTGTTGTGAATTTAATGCCACGAACAAAGTATAAAATAAGGGATGAATAAAGGACAAGGAAGAAGAGGAGAACACAATATTGGTTATAACTGCTATTCTTTTACTTTCTCTTAAAACAAGATTACAAGTTTACAAGAATAACAAATAACCTCTCTCACCCTAAATTAGGATTTGCAGCTTAGCAATGATGAGAGACTAGTATGCTATTTATAATAAATCCTAACATACTAACTAATGGGCTTTTTCCACAAGGCCCATTACACAAGCCAACTTAAGAAACAAGCTAACTTAACAAATTAGGGTTTAAACACTAAAACCTAATTTAACATGCTAACAACCCTAGCATCTTCGACACAAGCATGTGAACAACCTTCGACTTCATGCTTAACCCTGTCGAACCAAGAAGCTACCCTTCGGCCATACTAGAGTTCGATCCAAAATCTCACAAATTGAATTTAAGATTATTATCTTCTTAACATTAGATTGGGTTGCTACTGTTGTTGGAACTCCTACTCAAAGAGTTCCAATCTCATACCTCTCGAGGTAGTCTTTACTAAGTCTTTGGTCAGTAGTTTAGTAAATGGATCATCTAAAGTATTGTTTGAACGTATATATGCGAGGGAAATAATTTTATCCAGAATCAATTTTCTCACAAAAGAATGTCTATGACCTATGTGCCTAGACTTTCCGTTATACATTTTAATGTATGCTCTAGCTAAAGTGGATTCACTATCACAATGTATCAACACCTTTAAAATATTGCCTTTAGCCATGGAACTTTCAACAAAAAGTCCCTCTACCATTCAGCTTCTTGACTAGTGGAAGCAAGAGCCACGAACTCTGATTCCATGACTGAGAGAGTGATACACGTTTGTTTCTTGATCTTCCAAGAAATTGAAGCTCAAACTTGTATAAGTATTCATTCAATTATAGATTTATAATCTCCAACACTCGATATCCATCTCACATCGGTATATCCTTCTAGTATGGAAGAAAACTTACCATACCGGAGGCCAAGATTTTTGGTTTTCAACATATAACCAAAAATCTTTGGGATGGCCTTCCAATGTTCACCATTTTGATTTTTAGTAAATCTATTCATTTTACTAACTACAAATGTTATGTCAGGTCTAGTACATTGCACCAAATATAATAGACAACCAATTGCACTTGCATATTAGAATTGAGCCACAATTTTCCCATCATTCTTTTGAGGCTTGACAATAGGATCGAATAGAGTACTCACTTCATTGAGATGTAAGTGTTTGAACTTATCAAGCTCTTTCTCCACATAGTATGCTTGACTAACTTCATAACCCCCATTGTTTCGCTTGACTTTGATCCTCAAAATAGTATCAACTAGTCCAAGATATTTTACCTTGAATGTAGAAACTAGAAACCTCTTTGTTTATAAAATTTCATTCATCTCGTTGTTAATGATTAACATGTCACTTATATAGGGAAATGAATATCACAATATTCTAACACATCTTTATGTACAAACACTTGTCACAAGTATTAGAAAGAAATCCATTTGAAAGTATGATAGAGTCCAACTTTTGATGTCATTGTTTTGGTGCTTGTTTTAAGCCACACAAGAATTTGACAAGCTTGCACACCTTTTGTTTATTACCATGAAGCACGTAACCTTCTGGTTTCTCCATGTAAATCTCTTCATCGAGATCTCCAATTAAAAATTCTATTTTGACACCCATTTGATGAACTTTAAAGTCATGTAAATGAGTTAATGCAAATAATACTCTGTGTGTCAAAATAATCAACACCTTTATTTTGTCTAAAACCCTTGGCTACTAATCTAGCCTTGTAGTTGTTTAGTGTACTATCACTATGATATTTCCTTCTAAACACCCACTTGTATTCAATGGGTCTTCATCCTTTAGGTAGATCAACAAGCTCCCAAGTGTGGTTTGACATTATTGAATCTATTCCATCTTGGATGGCATATTCCAAAAGGAAGAGTCCCTTAAAGCTATTGTTTGCTTATAAGTCTTAGGATTATCTTCCACATGGAGAATAATAGGAATTTTACGAACAACATTCTCCGTATTTCCTTCTACTAGATAAAAAAGAAATAAGTCTTGAATTGATTTTTTTTCCGATCTTAAATCCTTAGCCTTTCGGACTCTCTTGCTTATCATAAGCTCGGGTTATGTTTTAGTAATCCATGGAGAACCTTCCTCACAAGGTTATTCATTTGTGGGAATTTTGGATTCCTTATCCCCGTGATATGATTCTCAAAGAACTTCACATCTCGGGATTCAATAATTACATTATACTCCAAATTTAAAAGTCTATATCCTCTATTGTTTGGTGCATAGTCTACAAAATCACATTTAACCTCTCGATGACTCAACTTAATCCTTTTAGTATCCATGTTCTTATAATAAGCTACACATATTCACACTCTAAAATAATTGATATTTGGCGCCCTGCCTCTCGATACCTCATATAGAGAGAGATATCAATTTTCTTCAAAGGAATTATATTCATTATATGACAAGCAGATAGCAAAGCTTCACCCCATGAATTAAATGAGAATTCATAATGCATTAACATCGCATTTTTTATTTCTTGATATGTCCATTTCTTTCTTTATATGATATGTTCATTTATATGAGTAAGAATCATCTCCATTTCTTAAAAGAAATGGAGGTGTCCATTACCATAGTTTTAAAGAAAATAAAAGATATAAATGCACGTATTTCTAAAATTGGTGACATTAATTACACATTTATACACTAAAACCATAGTAATGGACATCTCTATTTCCTTTGTAAAATGGATAGGATCCTTATTCCATTTATATGACATGACATTTTTCATTTCTTGATATGTCCTATTATTTATTTTGGTTAGATAATTTTGTTGTGGTGTACAAGGTGCGAAACATTCATGTATAATACCATATTCTTCACAATATGCTTCAAATTCAGTAGGAAAAAATGCACCGCCCTTATGACTCCTAAGGACTTTAATATATCTACTTAACTGATTTTCTATTTCCACTTTAAAATTTTAAATGCATTAAAAGCACCATCTCTATGCTTTAAAAAATATACATGTGTGAATATATAGCAATCAGCAATAAGAGTAATGTCATACCTATTTCACCCATAAGTCAACGTGTCATTAAATGCACATAAATCTGAATGCACAACATCAAGCAAGTTGGTATTTCTTTCTAAATTATGTAAAGGCTTCTTATTCATTTTTTATTTAACACATATTTCACATTTTTTTGAAATTATTAACATCACATCAAATTAAACCAGATTTAGTTAATCTTTTCATAATGCTAATATCAATATGAGCTAATTTATTATGCCATAAAGAAACAATTTCAGTCATATAAGCAAAAATAGAAACTTTATTAATAATTTTGTCAATAGTATAAATCTTAACTATTCCACTAGAGTAATAATCCTTTCCGACAAATACACCATTACGGGTCAAGATAAACATGTCTGATTCATACGCATATTTAATACCCGATTTTCCTAAAAGATTCCCAGTAACAAGGTTCTTATTCATGTTGGGAACATGAAATAAATTAATAAGGGCAACTTTCTTCCCATAAGTGAAGTTGAGTTCCACAATTACCATTCCAACGATCCTTGAAAGTCCTTCATTTCCCATATGAACATGTTGTCCATCGGTGACTTCGGAATAGGTTTTGAATGTCGTTTTGTCATAAGAAACATGGACAATATTACAAATATCATACCATCATCCTTGTACCTTCCTTTGATCGCCATAATTTTGCTCACAGTAGCAATTATGTTATCATCAATTTAAACAACATTTGCCTCGTTTTGGGACTTCTTATTCTTGCAATCTCGAGCATTATTACTGTGTTTCAACACACATAACAGTTGCCACTAGGCTCATTTGACTTCTCCTTAGGAAAACCCTAATTTAGCAACTTTTTTACTTTTGAGTAAATCTTGATTTTCCTGAAGGATCATGATCAACCCTTGATAAAATGATGAATGGGACTTTATAATGATGTTGGCAAGAAATGATGAAGTTTGATTGTAAATTGGTCAAAGTTGACTTTTGGTCCAATACAATCGATTGTTGATTATTTGAGCAATCGACTGAGCAAACTTGTGAAGCAAGGCTTGAGACTTGATATGAAGATACCCTAGAGCACATAGAGAACCATGAAGTCTATATGAGGTATTGAGAGCTCAATCCCCTTTGAGAAAAACAAAACCCTAGTTGTAGGTTAATTGCTTAGGAGGAGAGCTTGTCTTGGTTAATCCTTGAGTAGTCTTGAGCTTTTGAGACTCCTATGAGAGGGAGGAAGCTTCTTAAATCAATTTTTCTCAAATATGTAAGGGTAAATTTTGGGGTACAACACAGAAATTTGGAAAGCTTCAGGAACATCAATCTTCACAGTCCTCAATTTATTTACAAGAACTTGTAACTCGTGCATTTATGCAAGTATAGGATTTGAATCTAAAATTTTAAAATCAAAATAGTTTAAAATCATAAACTTTTTAGTACCTTCCTCTTTATCACAAAATTGGAACTCGGGTGCCTTTTGAATTTCCCTTATTAATTTGTTGTCTTGAAGAAATTGTAGAGATGGTCAAATAGTGTATTCAAAATATGTCCACGACACAACGATTCATCCTCCTATTGTTTCTTACATTATACCTTGAGTTCCTCTGGATCATCATCTTGCGGTTCTAGAATCGATACTAATTTAGGATCCAGTGCATAAAAGATCTTCAAACCAGTCAAAAGGAAGATCATCTTGTCTTGCCAGCATGTGAAGTTTGTCCCATCGAAATGGTCCAACATCACAAGGTGTTAATTCATCACTTTGATGCTTGAAATAGAAGTCTTGATTGCCATTATTTGAGATACTATTATATTGTTAGAAATTGTTTCTAAGTTAAATGAATCAAGAGTAGACTTACGCGTATGAAAACTTTCCTAATAGCATTTCAAGCACTATGTATTTTGTCTCAGAGTATACACGCAAAAATACTCAGGATAATTCTGCCTACTTCAAGTTTGACAAGAAAGATAAAAACTTGAATGTAGGAAGAAAGAAATCTAAAATTTAAACAAGGAAGAGGATAGTTTCAAATGGTATAGTTTTTCAAATATGAAAATAGTCATTCATAGACTAAATGGTATAGTGTTTCACAAGGTTGCAATCTTTGATAAAATACACCCTTTCACTAAGTGTTAGAACTCTTTGCTAAGTATATTGAATCTTGATAAAACACACCCTTTCACCAAGTGTTGTAACTCTTTACTAAGTATTGAGATCCTTGATAAAACAAACTTTTTCACTAAGTGCTGCAACTCTTTACTAACTTTTTACAAAGTTTTGCAACTCTTTAATCACTTGCAATGTGTCATGTTACTACTGGAATATAATGATGGTTATTTATTTAATTAATCTCTTCATTAATTAATAATTAAGATATATATATATATATATATATATATATATATATATATATATATATATTGTCGCGCCGCAAAAAATACAAAGTCTCCACCAAACTTTATTTATTCCAAAAGAAAGGGAAAATATCGAGAAAACCCCTAAAAGTGAAAGAAAATGGTCTCGCAACCAAATTCGGGTCTAGGAGATGATTGTGCAAGGGGAAAGTATTAGCACCCCTCACATGCATTGTACTCAACAAGAACCGTTTTGATTGTTTTGCGTGTACGAGTGTTGTTATCTAAAGGTTACATGTTATATAGATGATTAGATTTAATTAAGGGGGAAAATAAGTTTTTAATTAGTGTGCTCGCCAAGATTTCAGAATCATCTGCCTATGTATCCTGATAGTGCAATGAGAAATCAGAGCCTCGTAGTTCGTGGGGTAGAAAATAAGTATTTGTTGGTTGTTTTTATCGAATGATGTTAACGTTCGCGTTCTACTAGTTAAGCATTGCTTGTATACTCACGCGTGGGAGATTTAAGTGTTGTTTATATTGCGGCAAAACAAAAATAATATGTCCTTTTTAAAAAAGTTTTTGAATGGAAGCCCTAAGGCAAAAATGAAATTTGATTGGTTGAATTTAATTATTAGAAGACGTATATTAGATGGTCTCTCAATACAACGGGTATCTAGATATACGGGGAATCAAGAAGAATACACCACCAATTCCTTTTTCATATTTTAATTACGAAAAATTGCTTTGATTTGAATCGCACTAAAGTCTATGAATGGAGGTGAATACTTTGGACAACAGGGTCATACGTCTCTTATCCAAAGATATTCAAAAGAAGGATAGGAATACACCCTCTCATTCTTCTCCATTTGCTTAAGACTCGTGGTGCACGATTCACATCATATTTTTTAAGGTTTTTTTAGTTTATTTGCAAAAAGAGTTTTAGTTTTACATGGACAAAAGAAAATATGGGAAATTTCTCCTAATATTGTCATGCAAATTTATTTTCACTTTTTTTTTTTTGAGTTTTTGAAGTTAGAAGGACCTAAAGGAGCATACAAATTTAACACTAAAGTCTAATTTTAATTAAAGAATTAAAAAGAAGTTAGTGACTTTTATCCTAAGGGAAAGTTCCTAATTTTCTAAATTAAAAGAGAAATTAAAAAGGATTAAGCTAATTACCTAATTAAATCCTAACAAAAAAGTTAGAAGGACTTAAGGGAGCATACAAATTTAACACTAAAGTCTAATTTTAATTAAAGAATTAAAAAGAAGTTAGTGACTTTTATCCTAAGGGAAAGTTCCTAATTTTCTAAATTAAAAGAGAAATTAAAAAGGATTAAGCTAGTGACTTTTACCGACTAACCATATTTATTCCCATAAGTGAAGTTGAGTTCCACAATTACCATTCCAACGATCCTTGAAAGTCCTTCATTTCCCATATGAACATGTTGTCCATCGGTGACTTCAGAATAGGTTTTGAATGTCGTTTTGTCATAAGAAACATGGATAATATTACAAATATCATACCAGCATCCTTGTACCTTCCTTTGATCGCCATAATTTTGCTCACAGTAGCAATTATGTTATCATCAATTTAAACAACATTTGCCTCGTTTTGGGACTTCTTATTCTTGCAATCTCGAGCATTATTACTGTGTTTCAACACACATAACAGTTGCCATTAGGCTCATTTGATTCATAAGAATTCTTAAACTTATTTTGATCCTTCTTAGAACCAAGATAGTTCTTTTTACCATTTTGTTTCTTCTTGCCTTTTACGCTCACCACATTGGCCTTAGAATATCCAGTAGCCTTAGATTTCTCTCTATTTTTCGATTCCTCCTCGATTTAAAGATGTTTGTGGATTTTTTTCCAATGAGAAGTCCCCGGAATTACGAAGCAACTTCTTCCAATAACTTTTCCAGGAATATGGAAATTTTGTAATAATTGCACAATGTAACACGGTGGGAGAACTAACTTTTTTAGTTTTGTTTTTGCAAAACATGTTGCGGTTAGCAAGAGTCGCCACTGACTTTTATTTTATCTAATTTAGGAAAGGCATAAAAGAACAAGAAAGGCCTTTTTAAAGATTGTTAGGTTCGGGGGGTAATTATACAAAGGGAAGGTGTTAGCACCCCTTGTATCCATGGTTATCCATTGGCTCTTAATTTGCTTGCTCACTTTATAAGAAAACTTGTTTTTCATGTGTATGTGATTTGAAAATAATTTTGTAAAGTGCTAATGTGAGGCAAACTTTGTAATAACTCCTGTATCAGTCCTCAGGAATGTTTACAAAGTATTTTTTTATTTGAAAGTACGATGTAAAAAATGTTTTGTTTTGATCATTTAGAAATGTGATGGAGAAAATTGTTTAAGCAAGTAAATTATGAGTATTTACCCTACCTATTTGTATTTCCTATTCTTTTCCTTTCGTTTTAAGGGAAAGAGGCTATCCATACCATTATTTGGTAGGAAGTCCTTTTATTGGATGTTTAGGATCATCGTAGGGTCTTGTATGGTCATCGAAGGCAGCAATAGAGATACTGTAGCACTTTTGAAGGGACTATCATCACTTTATCGTAGGGTCACCGGGACAAGATCATATTTCGTAGGCAACACGAGGGTCATCGAGGGACTATGATCTTTTGTATTGTAGGGCCGCGATGATTTTACCTAGGGTCTTTATGCTTAAGTATCCCTACTTTCGAGGGACATGGCCATTAATCGTCTAAGGCAACAGAGAGAGAGTTACCCTAAAGATGGTGTGTGCAAAGTGTGTTGTTTTCAGTTATTTGATTTGGTTGTTTAAGGTTATCTATTGTCTTGTTTTTATTCTTGCCATACAATCCTATTAGCATATATCTAACAGTTATATATATATATATATATATATATATATATATATATATATATATATATATATATATATATATATATATATATATATATATATATATATATATATATATATATATATATATATAGAGGTAAGTATGACATATAAAAGCGAGAAAAGTAAAGTGCGCAAAACAAATTCCTAAGCTATTACATCACTTTGGGGCAATTACATTAAGAAAATTTTGCGAGAAGGTAACCTACATTATTACAGAGCTTTGGTGTAGTTACATAATAAATTTGTGAGAGAAAATAAACTACACTATTATTTTTATACATGTCTTATACATTTTGATAAAATTGCAAGGAATAAAATAAAATGTTAGGAAAAAAAGATATTAAAAACCTAGAAATGCTAAGTTATATTTTTGTATCTTTTGATTTTAAGTTAATGGTAGAAGTTATTAAGAATCCTAAGTTTTATTACTCACAAATTAATTTAGATGTCAAACTTATGTCTACATTAATTTTAATTAAAGAAAAAAATTCTATTAAAATTAACTCACTTAATAAATTATAAACTATTTTTTTGGGATTTTATTAATTTATATTTTTTAATTTTTCTGTTATTTGATTTTTATTATAATTAAAAGAAAAAAATAAAAAAGGTTAATTAAAAAAAACAAGAAAAGAAATAATAAAAAAAGGAGGCGCAGGGGCCACCACAATGAGGGGTGGCGGGAACCACTCTGGCTTCGTCATCCAGTGATCAAACAATACGAAACCTGAAAACCATCATATACATGGTTTCGGGAAAACCCGGTGTCAATGCCCTAGCAATGGTGGATTCTCATTCTTACGTGAAAGATCACAAACGATGATGCTAAACAACCACAAATGTTAGTATGAGCATGTACATATGGATTAAATCAATTAAAACTGTATGATGAGAAAGATTGAGATCACGATGTTTTTTACCAAACCGGAGTGAATATGAGGGCACGATCTGGACGGCTGCAGACTTCAACAACTATTGAACTGTGTTCCTGAAAGTCTCGGGAGACTAAGTGAACACCTAATTTGTTGGAAATCGCTTGAAACTTTGTGGAATAATTTTTTCGATTTGAGACTTTTTTTAGAGCTATCTTAGCACGAACCTTCCTCCTCCCTCAAGCCTTGGTGGTGCCTTGCTTTTATAGAGGAGAAATGAATGAGAAAATAATCTTGGAATTAAGAGGTTGATAAAACATGTTTGAAACATGTTTTCAAACCTTCCAAAAATATGTTATCCTGCCTCCTCCATGCCTCTACGCGGTTTTCATTGGCTTTGATGGCCAAGATACTCATGTGTTTGAGCCTTCTAGAAGTCTTATCCCAATGAGTCATGCGCCTACCTTTCTCTTGTTTATTTATTTAATTTAATTTTGAATTTTGTGAATAAAATATAAGTAAATTAAATAGAAAAGCAAATAAATATAAAAATGGAATTTGAGAACTTTGAACATGTTTCAACCTTGGAAGATAAGCCCATTAAACAAAAAGTCCAAAAATGTTCAATGTACGTTTCATGCATTCTTTAAATTTTGCTCAACTTGCTCCGATCACAACTTTCTCAATTTTCGTCATATGAAGGTGATCTTGGACCTTTTGGAAACCTCACTATGTCCCCTACAACTTTCATGTTGAACACTTTTTCATTTGGAGTCTTTATCTTTGTGTAAATTGCTCTAACAACAAATGTGTTTTTGTTGACTTTCAAAATGACCTGTAAAGTATTGACTCATATCTCTTAAATGAAGCATTGGTTGATAAATTTTTGATGAAGCATGTGAAGGTTATGCTTGGTCAAAGTTCAATTGACTTCTCCTTAGGAAAACCCTAATTTAGCAACTTTTTTACTTTTGAGTAAATCTTGATTTTCCTGAAGGATCATGATCAACCCTTGATAAAATGATGAATGGGACTTTATAATGATGTTGGCAAGAAATGATGAAGTTTGATTGTAAATTGGTCAAAGTTGACTTTTGGTCCAATACAATCGATTGTTGATTATTTGAGCAATCGACTGAGCAAACTTGTGAAGCAAGGCTTGAGACTTGATATGAAGATACCCTAGAGCACATAGAGAACCATGAAGTCCATATGAGGTATTGAGAGCTCAATCCCCTTTGAGAAAAACAAAACCCTAGTTGTAGGTTAATTGCTTAGGAGGAGAGCTTGTCTTGGTTAATCCTTGAGTAGTCTTGAGCTTTTGAGACTCCTATGAGTGGGAGGAAGCTTCTTAAATCATTTTTTCTCAAATATGTAAGGGTAAATTTTGAGGTACAACACAGAAATTTGGAAAGCTTCAGGAACATCAATCTTCACAGTCCTCAATTTATTTACAAGAACTTGTAACTCGTGCATTTATGCAAGTATAGGATTTGAATATAACATTTTAAAATCAAAATAGTTTAAAATCATAAACTTTTTAGTACCTTCCTCTTTATCAAAATATTGGAACTCGGGTGCCTTTTGAATTTCCCTTATTAATTTGTTGTCTTGAAGAAATTGTAGAGATGGTCAAATAGTGTATTCAAAATATGTCCACGACACAACGATTCATCCTCCTATTGTTTCTTACATTATACCTTGAGTTCCTCTGGATCATCATCTTGCGGTTCTAGAATCGATACTAATTTAGGATCCAGTGCATAAAAGATCTTCAAACCAGTCAAAAGGAAGATCATCTTGTCTTGCCAGCATGTGAAGTTTGTCCCATCGAAATGGTCCAACATCACAAGGTGTTAATTCATCACTTTGATGCTTGAAATAGAAGTCTTGATTGCCATTATTTGAGATACTATTATATTGTTAGAAATTGTTTCTAAGTTAAATGAATCAAGAGTACACTTACACGTATGAAAACTTTCCTAATAGCATTTCAAGCACTATGTATTTTGTCTCAGAGTATACACGCAAAAATACTCAGGACAATTCTGCCTACTTCAAGTTTGACAAGAAAGATAAAAACTTGAATGTAGGAAGAAAGAAATCTAAAATTTAAACAAGGAAGAGGATAGTTTCAAATGGTATAATTTTTCAAATATGAAAATAGTCATTCATAGACTAAATGGTATAGTGTTTCACAAGGTTGCAATCTTTGATAAAATACACCCTTTCACTAAGTGTTAGAACTCTTTGCTAAGTATATTGAATCTTGATAAAACACACCCTTTCACCAAGTGTTGTAACTCTTTACTAAGTATTGAGATCCTTGATAAAACAAACTTTTTCACTAAGTGCTGCAACTCTTTACTAACTTTTTACAAAGTTTTGCAACTCTTTAATCACTTGCAATGTGTCATGTTACTATTGGAATATAATGATGGTTATTTATTTAATTAATCTCTTCATTAATTAATAATTAAGATATATATATATATATATATATATATATATATATATATATATATATATATATATATATATATATATATATATATATATATTGTCGCGCCGCAAAAAATACAAAGTCTCCACCGAACTTTATTTATTCTAAAAGAAAGGGAAAATATCGAGAAAACCCCTAAAAGTGAAAGAAAATGGTCTCGCAACCAAATTCGGGTCTAGGAGATGATTGTGCAAGGGGAAAGTATTAGCACCCCTCACATGCGTTGTACTCAACAGGAACCGTTTTGATTGTTTTGCGTGTACGAGTGTTGTTATCTAAAGGTTACATGTTATATAGATGATTAGATTTAATTAAGGGGGAAAATAAGTTTTTAATTAGTGTGCTCGCCAAGATTTCAAAATCATCTGCCTATGTATCCTGATAGTGCAATGAGAAATCAGAGCCTCGTAGTTCGTGGGGTAGAAAATAAGTATTTGTTGGTTGTTTTTATCGAATGATGTTAACGTTCGCGTTCTACTAGTTAAGCATTGCTTGTATACTCACACGTGGGAGATTTAAGTGTTGTTTATATTGCGGCAAAACGAAAATAATATGTCCTTTTTAAAAAAGTTTTTGAATGGAAGCCCTAAGGCAAAAATGAAATTTGATTGGTTGAATTTAATTATTAGAAGACGTATATTAGATGGTCTCTCAATACAACGGGTATCTAGATATACGGGGAATCAAGAAGAATACACCACCAATTCCTTTTTCATATTTTAATTACGAAAAATTGCTTTGATTTGAATCGCACTAAAGTCTATGAATGGAGGTGAATACTTTGGACAACTGGGTCATACGTCTCTTATCCAAAGATATTCAAAAGAAGGATAGGAATACACCCTCTCATTCTTCTCCATTTGCTTAAGACTCGTGGTGCACGATTCACATCGTATTTTTTAAGGTTTTTTTTAGTTTATTTGCAAAAAGAGTTTTAGTTTTACATGGACAAAAGAAAATATGGGAAATTTCTCCTAATATTGTCATGCAAATTTATTTTCACTTTTTTTTTTTTGAGTTTTTGAAGTTAGAAGGACCTAAAGGAGCATACAAATTTAACACTAAAGTCTAATTTTAATTAAAGAATTAAAAAGAAGTTAGTGACTTTTATCCTAAGGGAAAGTTCCTAATTTTCTAAATTAAAA
Organism: Vicia villosa; assembly: GCF_029867415.1. Taxonomy (NCBI): domain Eukaryota; kingdom Viridiplantae; phylum Streptophyta; class Magnoliopsida; order Fabales; family Fabaceae; genus Vicia; species Vicia villosa. Next base: position 28,145 of record NW_026705678.1, on the reverse strand, counting down.
GAGAAATTAAAAAGGATTAAGCTAATTACCTAATTAAATCCTAACAAAAAAGTTAGAAGGACTTAAGGGAGCATACAAATTTAACACTAAAGTCTAATTTTAATTAAAGAATTAAAAAGAAGTTAGTGACTTTTATCCTAAGGTAAAGTTCCTAATTTTCTAAATTAAAAGAGAAATTAAAAAGGATTAAGCTAGTGACTTTTACCGACTAACCATATTTATTCCCATAAGTGAAGTTGAGTTCCACAATTACCATTCCAACGATCCTTGAAAGTCCTTCATTTCCCATATGAACATGTTGTCCATCGGTGACTTCAGAATAGGTTTTGAATGTCGTTTTGTCATAAGAAACATGGACAATATTACAAATATCATACCAGCATCCTTGTACCTTCCTTTGATCGCCATAATTTTGCTCACAGTAGCAATTATGTTATCATCAATTTAAACAACATTTGCCTCGTTTTGGGACTTCTTATTCTTGCAATCTCGAGCATTATTATTGTGTTTCAACACACATAACAGTTGCCATTAGGCTCATTTGATTCATAAGAATTCTTAAACTTATTTTGATCCTTCTTAGAACCAAGATAGTTCTGAAGGATAGAAAAACACTTAGAAAGGGGGGGTTTGAATAAGTGTAGTCTAAAAACTTGAATGATAAAAACAATATGCACAGTTATTTTTATCCTGGTTCGTTGTTAACTAAACTACTCCAGTCCACCCCCACGGAGTGATTTACCTCAGCTGAGGATTTAATCCACTAATCGCAACAGATTACAATGGTTTTCCACTTAGTCCGCGACTAAGTCTTCTAGAGTATCCTGATCACAACTTGATCACTCCAGGAACAAATGCTTAGACACAAGCTAAGACTTTCTTAGAGTATCCTGACCACCACGTGATCACTCTAATTACAACTGCTTAGACACAAGCTAAGACTTCCTAGAGTATCCTGATCACACTTGATCACTCTAGTTACTTACAAATTAATGTAATCAATTCTAAGAGTATTACAAATGCTTCTGAAAAGCTATAATCACAACAGTGATATTTCTCTTAACGTTTAAGCTTAATCTCACTAATATATTACAACAGCAATGTAGTGAGCTTTGATGAAGATGAAGTTTCTGAGCTTTGAATTTGAACAGCGTTTCAGCAAGTCTTTCAGAATAATTTCGTTCAGAATTCGTAACCTTGCTTCTCATCAGAACTTCATATTTATAGGCATTTGAGAAGATGACCGTTGGGCGCATTTAATGCTTTGCGTATTCCGTACAGCTTTGCATTTAATGTTTCACGCTTTTGTCAACTACCTCGAGCCTTGTTCACGCTGTGTCTACTAACATTGCCTTTAATAGCTTCCAACGTTCCTTTTGTCAGTCAGCGTAGCCTGCCACTTGTACTTTCTTCTGATCTGATGTTTGTGAATAAAATATTTGAATATCATCAGAGTCAAACAGCTTGGTGCAAAGCATCTTCTTGTCTTCTGACCTTGAAGTGCTTCTGAGCGTGATACCATCAGAACTTCAGTGCTTCTGCTTCTGATCTCAAGTTCTTCTGATGCTTACATAGACCCATGTTCTGATTCTGCCTTGACCATCTTCTGATGTCTTGCCAGACCATGTTCTGATGTTGCATGCTGAACCTTCAGAGACAAAGCTTCTGAGCGCTGATTTGTGCATACTCTTTATATATTTCCTGAAAGGGAAATTGCAACGTATTATAGTACCACATTATCTCACACAAAATTCATATCTTTGTTATCATCAAAACTAAGAATATTGATCAGAACAAATCTTGTTCTAACAAGTTCTTTTTACCATTTTGTTTCTTCTTGCCTTTTACGCTCACCACATTGGCCTTAGAATATCCAGTAGCCTTAGATTTCTCTCTATTTTTCGATTCCTCCTCGATTTAAAGATGTTTGTGGATTTTTTTCCAATGAGAAGTCCCCGGAATTACGAAGCAACTTCTTCCAATAACTTTTCCAGGAATATGGAAATTTTGTAATAATTGCACAATGTAACACGGTGGGAGAACTAACTTTTTTAGTTTTGTTTTTGCAAAACATGTTGCGGTTAGCAAGAGTCGCCACTGACTTTTATTTTATCTAATTTAGGAAAGGCATAAAAGAACAAGAAAGACCTTTTTAAAGATTGTTAGGTTCGGGGGGTAATTATACAAAGGGAAGGTGTTAGCACCCCTTGTATCCATGGTTATCCATTGGCTCTTAATTTGCTTGCTCACTTTATAAGAAAACTTGTTTTTCATGTGTATGTGATTTGAAAATAATTTTGTAAAGTGCTAATGTGAGGTAAACTTTGTAATAACTCCTGTATCAGTCCTCAGGAATGTTTACAAAGTATTTTTTATTTGAAAGTACGATGTAAAAAATGTTTTGTTTTGATCATTTAGAAATGTGATGGAGAAAATTGTTTAAGCAAGTAAATTATGAGTATTTACCCTACCTATTTGTATTTCCTATTCTTTTCCTTTCGTTTTAAGGGAAAGAGGCTATCCATACCATTATTTGGTAGGAAGTCCTTTTATTGGATGCTTAGGATCATCGTAGGGTCTTGTATGGTCATCGAAGGCAGCAATAGAGATACTGTAGCACTTTTGAAGGGACTATCATCACTTTATCGTAGGGTCACCGGGACAAGATCATATTTCGTAGGCAACACGAGGGTCATCGAGGGACTATGATCTTTCGTATCGTAGGGCCGTGATGATTTTACCTAGGGTCTTTATGCTTAAGTATCCCTACTTTCGAGGGACATGGCCATTAATCGTCTAAGGAAACAGAGAGAGTTGCCCTAAAGATGGTGTGTGCAAAGTGTGTTGTTTTCAGTTATTTGATTTGGTTGTTTAAGGTTATCTATTGTCTTGTTTTTATTCTTGCCATACAATCCTATTAGCATATTTGTGAGCGAAAATAAACTACACTATTATTTTTATACATGTCTTATACATTTTGATAAAATTGCAAGGAATAAAATAAAATGTTAGGAAAAAAAGATATTAAAAACCTAGAAATGCTAAGTTATATTTTTGTATCTTTTGATTTTAAGTTAATGGTAGAAGTTATTAAGAATCCTAAGTTTTATTACTCACAAATTAATTTAGATGTCAAACTTATGTCTACATTAATTTTAATTAAAGAAAAAAATTCTATTAAAATTAACTCACTTAATAAATTATAAACTATTTTTTTGGGATTTTATTAATTTATATTTTTTAATTTTTCTGTTATTTGATTTTTATTATAATTAAAAGAAAAAAATAAAAAAGGTTAATTAAAAAAAACAAGAAAAGAAATAATAAAAAAGGAGGCGCAGGGGCCACCACAATGAGGGGTGGCGGGAACCACTCTGGCTTCGTCATCCAGTGATCAAACACTACGAAACCTGAAAACCATCATATACACGGTTTCGGGAAAACCCGGTGTCAATGCCCTAGCAATGGTGGATTCTCATTCTTACGTGAAAGATCACAAACGATGATGCTAAACAACCACAAATGTTAGTATGAGCATGTACATATGGATTAAATCAATTAAAATTGTATGATGAGAAAGATTGAGATCACGATGTTTTTTACCAAACCGGAGTGAATATGAGGGCACGATCTGGATGGCTGCAGACTTCCACAACTATTGAAATGTGTTCCTGAAAGTCTCGGGAGACTAAGTGAACACCTAATTTGTTAGAAATCGCTTGAAACTTTGTGGAATAATTTTTTCGACACTGGCAATCAAAAAAGCCTTCAAAGGAACCTTCATTGACAATCTCTTTTTCTTTTCGACACTGGCAGAGCCTGAAAATTTCGGGAGCTTGGGCAAAAATTTTACACCTTGTTTTTACTAATTTTACATTCTGTTTCTACTAATTTTACCCTTGATTTTGGCTAAAAAATTTGTCTTTGATTTTGTCCAAAAATTTCACACACTATTTTTACTAATTTTGCCCTTAATTTTGTCTAAAAATTATTAATTTTGCCTCTGATTTTGTCTAAAAATTGACTATTATGTGGGGGAGTATACAACGAACTGAGGGGTTGAGCTCGGGCGCGTACCCGGGCTCGCTGGGCTGTAGCTCTGCCCATGCTTTTTGACATCACAAATCTAAAATTCACCATCATCTCTCACCGAAGTAAGGAAACTGTATGTGCCAAATCTTCTACTCAAATTTTCATTTAACCCTAACTTCACGTCATGGAAAATCTATTTGAATTATCTTTTTCTATGTGCATCAAAACTCATTTGAATCATTCTTCATTCTAAATCGATAACAAAACCATTTTGAATCTCCCCACCGTGCCTCATAGATGCACCGCCCCATTTGGTTATTTAAAAGCCCACAAAAGAGAATAATTTGTTTTGCATTTTTTAATAAATTTTATTTGTTACGTGAACTTAAAAAAAATAGAATTAAAATGGACTCAAAGATATACGTAAGAGACTGAAAATGGTCTTAAATATAAAAAATATAATTTAATTTATTTTAATTTAAGATATAATACTTTTTATATAATAATAATTTGTTGGTTCAAAATATCATAAAATCTCAATCAAAATAACTTAAAAAGTAAAATATTTGTCATTAATATCATATATTTGTATATTGTTATTACATAAAAATACAAGACAACATAACATATATTTGTCATTAATAATATATATATATATATATATATATATATATATATATATATATATATATATATATATATATATATATATATATATATATATTTTTTCAACTTATTAAAAAGTATTAAAATTAATTTATTTTATATACCAGAAACAGTGTATTATTGATAAAAAAAATTGTAAACAAGCTTATTTTTATATTTTGAAAAATAAGTATTATTGAATCAAATATTTTATAAATTATAAAAAATCAAAAATTATTTTTATATTTGGAAAAAAGTGTATTAAAATGTCGACCAAAATGAGATGTATCTAACTGTTGATTGATATGACTTAGTAGAAGTTTTAATTTTGTAACCTATTGTAATTTTGTTCGCCTACTGTTATTTTTCTTAGACCATTTACAATGGGTGTGTTGAAAAAATTATTCAATAGTTGAATAGGTGCAATGAAGTGTTGAATAAAAAGTTGAAAGTGATGTGGATTAATATGTGTTGAAAACATTCAATATGTTGAATGAGAAAAGTGTGGACCCACATATATTACTTTGTAAAATTTTATTGGTTGTTGTGATTGTTTAAAATGGTGGGATTGGGTGTTGAATTTTATTAAACAAAATCATTGTAGTGAGTAAAAATTAAATGAGTGTTGAATTATTATGTGGAAGAAAGAGAAAATGATGTGGAGAATAAAAAGTGAAAAAAAAGGGTGTTGAATATGCAAAGCATTGTACATAGCCTAACATAATTGGATTGACAATATACCAACTATGTTTATGTGAAGCATATCTATTCCAAAAATATTTTAGTGTTATTGCATGCATTATATATTTTTCTATTTTATGTTTTTTTTTCACGTATAAATAACATTTTATGTATAAATAACATTTTATGATAGGTTTATAATTGGAAAAAAGTATATTGATGATATAAATACTTTTATAAGCAATAATTTACATCTTTAAAAACCGTGCGTATCCGTGCGAATGCACGATCAATATCCATGCGCACGTACAAATATCCTATTAGTTTTGTGACAGATAATAAACCATAGATAAACGTCTTTTATATCTACGACTTTGGTTGTCACTAAAAAATTAAAAAATTAAAGAAAGTGTTTGTGCCATTTTAATAGAACTCGGAGTGAGTATAATGTTCCTCAAAATTTATCTTGTACACACAATTACTTAAGCATCTATAAAAGGTCAAAATTGTTGATGAAAAAAAGTGAAAATTATTTAATAGTAAGTATTTATTACTTTATAATAAGTTCATATAAATACAAGGACAACCAACAAATACACATCTCTATAATTGAAGATGGTTTGTGGCATAAAATGCAACCATACTAAGAAAGATCATATCATTATTAAGTGCATTAACACTAGGATCAACAATGTGTTCAGAATCCAGTTGAGTTTGGCACAAAGCAGGTCCATCACCAGCTACTTTAGCATCATAGCTTGCAGTTAGAGGATCCTCAAACACTTCAATTTTTGCAGATCGGAATGAACCAACCAAGTGATTGTAATGAGTTGTTGCACATTCTTTCATGGCGGTAGAAGAAGGGTACTTTTCAACCAATTTTTTGATTTCATTTTGGGCAGATCTACCCTTCTCCATTGCCATATCTAAGACGGATGTGCAAAGGGTAGGATAGTCTTTTGCTGAAGTGATTTTAGGGTTGTCTTGCATGAGTTTCATGCAAGGATCGTGGTCTTTCCCAGCATCATTGCATACAACTTCATACAGATTGGTACTTGGTGTAGGTGATGCTGAAATTGCATGAGAAATAAAGATTAAGGAAATTATAAGCAAGAAGGATGATTGTGTTGAATGATTCATTGTTTTTTTTTTTACTTAGTGATGGAAGATGGATAGTGGAAATTACCTTACTCTTTTAATTTATAGACATTTTAGAATTTGTATATCAAAATATTAATTTTATTTGATTTGATTTGATTTTTTAGTTATAGAATAATATATTTTCAAATAGTATAAATTTGATCTTTAAATAATATATAGAATAATATATTAGTATAAATTTATGGTTTATTTTTTATTAGAATTTATAAAATAAAATATTTTCATACCATTTTTAAAGGTAAAGTTATTTATCTAGATAAAAAATATATTTGTTTTCAAACATATTTACTTTTTGTTTAGTTTAGTAAAAGAAAATCAAACATTCCGTTTTGAATATATGAAATTTACCATTAAAAAAAAGCATATTAAAATAAAATCAAACATTGCATTTTGAATGTATGAAATTTACCATTTAAAAAAACGCATATTAAAATAAGGGTTAAGTATGTCTTTGGTCCCTATAAATATCTCAAATTTTATTTTTAGTCCCTATTAAAAAAATGGCATATTTTAGTCCTTATAAAAATTTTATGCATGCAGTTTTAGTCCCTGCTATTTTTTAAAATTTTGAAAACTGTTTAATCACCTTTAAACTTTTAAATTTTTGAATAATTTTTTATATATGTGTTTAGAATACTATAAAATATTTCTTTACCAAATTATATAATTTTTTAAAATGAGAAAAATTAAATATGAATTTTTTAAATTTCAAAAGATAATGATAAAAGTAATGCAAACATCGATTTAGAAATCAAATTTTGCGTTATTTTTTTTCGAGGAAATTTTTATAATGTTCTAAATATGTCTGTAAAATGATGATTCAAAAATACACATCGGTTTAACAGTAGGGACTAAAACTACATGCATAATAATATTGTAGGGACTAAAATATGTCATTTTTTTTAATAGGGACTAGAATCAAAATTTAATAATTTTATAGGGACTAAAAACATACTTAATCCTTAAAATAAAATCAAACATGGTATTTTAAATATATGAAATTTACCATTTAAAAAAATGCTTATATATATGATGATGTCAATCATATAAAGTTGCTCGTTTATTTTTTTTTTAAGAAAAATCAATTATTTAATTTTTTGTACTAGTTTTATATGTCATACTAAGTATCAAGTCAATTTAATTACAATATTAAAACATATGCGAAATGATTTTTTATCCTTTAATTAGAAATATACTCATGCATTCGCATGGATACAAGTTATTTAGTAGTGTCAAATTGTACTGCAAATTGAGAGTTATGTTTATGTATGTTTATCTATTTAGAATCTAATTGGTTGTATCCCATGACACTTCATAAAGTATTCCATTCACATTTTTTAACATTAAAGACAAGTGCAAATGAGTGATAACTCAACACCTACTTTGATAAGTTCTCTAAGCTATTTTAAGTTACTAGCGAGTCATCAACACATAGGCAAATGATGTTATATCATGTGTCATGACTTGTACATAGACACCATACTCAGAAATGCATTTGACGAATTATAAATTGACTAAGTATGAGTCAGTTTTCTTGTTCCACGTCCTAGGTGCATGTTTGATACCATAAAGGGATTTGTGAAACTTGTACACTTTCCATGCTTCCTCCTGTATCACAAACCCAAAAGGTTGTGAGACATATATCTTTTCATCTAAAGGACCATTCAAAATTGATAACTTCACATCTAAGTGAAATGTCGACCAACATTGCTTACATGCTAATTTTAACACCCCGATTTTATTTACTAGTAATTTTATTAATTATGTATTTTATTTAATTAATATATGACATAGTAATTAATTATGTGATTTTGTGAACATATATGTTATGCATGTTGGTTTATTGGGTGTGAAAATAATAGAATGAGTAATTGAGCCTAATAGTATGTTAGGAAGAGTAAAAGTGGGGGTAAGGATTAGTAAGCCCATATTAGAGATAATTATGTAGTAAGAGTTTTAGACAAAACAAGAGAAAATAGAAAGTTAGAAAGCGGAATGAAGAAAAGAGGAAAAAGAGGAGAAAGAAGAGAAAGGGAGAAGAGAAGAAGAAACCCTAGAAGAGAACTTCATCTAAGGTAAGAGTGAGTTTTTTTCATATGATTACGGGGAATATGATGTATGTAATGGGTAGTAACATGTGTAGGATTTGGAGATTTCAATTTATAGGTTTTGACATGTTAGGTTTTGATGTGCAATCCATGAAATTGATGTTTGAATCATGTTTTTATGTTAGTAATTGATACTACATGATCTATGGTTGTTTGGATGTGTTTTGTGGAAGAAAATCGTGGGAAAACAAAATTGTTCCGTAACAGATTTTTCTGGTTTTTTGTGAGCGGGCTTAGCGCGGTATAGGACGCTTAGCGCAGTTTAGAATGTAAAATTTTATATTTTAATGATTATCATTATCATTTTTTTTATCATGATTACCATTATAAAGTTAATTTTATAAGGTTTTGTTTTAGTAATTCTACAAGTTTAAAAATATAATTTTTTTAAGCAAAGTGGGAATATATTACTATAAAAAAATAGTTTTACACAAGGTGATCAAAAGATCAAACCCTCAAGGAAAACCATAAAAATATATAACATCAATTGCGTTATATGTTTAGGGCAATTATATTTCCAACCTCTATAAACAATGTCATCTATAATACTCTGTACATTATCTATATTAGTATTATGAGCAAAAACTATACTATTTCTCCTAATCCATATGCCATACAAAGTCTCAGTGAAAGCAATCTTCATGACACTAGCTGTCCATCCTTTCTTTGAAACAACCTACAGTATCCAGTGCAATTCCTCAGGCCATGGTAAAGGCTGGTGACTGTTATTGAGCCATATCAGGACCTGACTCCATATAGCAGCAATATAACTGCATTCAAAAAACAAATGAGGAATGTTTTCCTCAGCACTATGGTAGAAGCTGCATGAGTTGTCAGATATCATGTTAAACTTTAGTAATCTATCTTTAACTGCATGAGTTTTATAAAATGTAGTTTTTATTCATCCATAATCTGATGGTTTTATATATTATAAATATATAGTTATTAACTTATAAGAAAACAAAAAGACTTAGTGTGTTTCAAGAGTTTCTTACGTGATGCAATTTACGTGTTTCAAAAAATAGAACTAATTATATTTTGATATCAGCAAAAGGAGTCAAAATGGAAATACAAACTCAAATGGAAATACAATAAAATTAAAATAATTAAGTTTTTATTTTGTTTACGCAGTTAAAATTAGATATCAAAAATTAATATATTTAATGAAACTTTAAATTTGTAAAGTAATATATAGAAGATAATATTCAATTTATACTTATATAGTATAACAAAGATAAAGAAAATAAATAATATTTAGATGAAAAAATTATTCGATAAATAATTTATTATTATAGTAGTTATAAAGCATTTAAATTAACATTATCTCGATTATTTAAAATAATTTGATTTAAAATTAAATAAATATTTTATTTATTTATTAAAAGTAAAATGAATTATATAATTATTATTTGATATTATTAGTGCATAATTATAATTGTCACGTTTTAATTGTCACATTTTTCTATTATTATTCATAATATTGATATTAATAGTGCATTATTATCGTCACATTTTTAATGCTATTAAATTCGATATTAATAGCCCGTTATTATTGTTACTTTACTCAATTACCTTTTTTTTTACAGTAAGAAATTAAACCATTTCATTAATAATAAAATTGTGAATACATGTAGGTATATGTTAAAAATGTGAAAAATAGAAAGAGATGGAGCCACCTTTGCCAAAGCATGACCAACCTCATTAGTTTGTCTTCTAATAAACTTAACATGAAAGTTTCTAACAGGTTGAGTCAAAAGCTGATGACAGACTCCAGTAATGGCGCTGAAATCCGAGTCGTTTGGCTTGGGAATAGTCACATTATCCACTATAGTTTTAGAATCTGACTCGAATTCCACATTATCATAACCAAGATCTAACACCCATTTAATAGAATCCAAGAGACCTAGAGCTTCACCAGTATCAACATTAGTAATAGGCGAAAAGCATTCAGTCCGGACTACAATAAACGTACCTTCATCGTTTCTGATACAAGCACATATACCGACCTTATTAGTAGAAAAAGATGCATCAATGTTGCATTTAAATGACCTTAGGGTGGATTACAATAATTAGTATCAATTGTCGGCTTCTCTATGGGAGAAGCTATGTTTCTAACTTGTTGGGCGTCTCCTAGACCTGATAAAAGATGAGAAACTCGCATGCAAATATTATCTAGAGACTCCTTAATTTGATTCCAAAGAGTATTGTTTTTACTTTTCTAAATACTCCACATAATAGTTGAAATAACCTTTTGATTTTCATGATTAGAGACCTGCATAAAAGAAAACACAACAGAAATAAATTCTCACCCGTCATTAACCAGCTGCTGAATAGTGTGCCAGAGCCCTACTTTTTCCCAGCAGACGATACTCTTAGGACACTGAAAATGTAAGTGATTATTATTCTAATATCCATTCCACATATCACACAACTATCAGGACACCCGACACCTTTGTCAATGAGACGTGTTCTAGTAGGCACACGATTTCTACATAAACGTCAAAGAAAATTGTTGACTCTTGGAGGGATCTTCATCTTCCAAATTAAATTCCAATTTTCATTAATACGAAGATGAGAGGTGTCAATGGCTTTGTTGATAGAGTAACGATAGGCACTACGCACAGAAAAAATACCGTTCTTTTCAACATTCCAGACTAATTTATCATCGTGGACCGCTTTCAATAAAGGAGTGTTGACAATTTTTTGCGTCACTCCACCATCTACTAACATATAAATAAAGTTCAAATTCCACTATTTACTGTTCGAGCTAATAAGATCTGAAACTTTAAGATTTGCCGCCATCGGATTATCAGGCCACGAATTAGTAACCGCAAAGCTATTATGTAACTAGTTTTGATCTCAAACCGGTATGTACTCTCCTGTACCAATACTCCACTTGTAACCTCCTCTCACCATAAATTTAGCACTCCATATACTACGCCAAACATAACTCGGATTATGACCAATCTTTGATTTTAGAAAATCACAATTTGGGAAATATCTATCCTAGTAGAGACGCAAAACCAGAATGTTAGGATTAGTCATAAGACTCCAAACTTGTTTACTTAACATGGCATAATTAAAAACACTTATATTTTTTAACCCCATACCACCGACGTTCTTAGGCATAGACAGCCGGTTCACGATAACCAATGTATACGTTTATAACTATCTCTTTTATGACCCCACCAGAACAAATTCAACATTTTCTCAATTTCATCACTCAAAGTGGAAGGAAGTAAGAAAATACTCATAATATATGTCGGAATAGATTGGAGGACAAATTTTATGAGTGATTCCCTACCTGCTTGAGAAAGACTTCGACTACTCCAAGAATTTATCTTCTTCCAAATTCTATCTTTGATAAACTTGAAAGTAACTTTTCTGTTTCTCCCTATCATAGATGGGACTCCAAGGTATTTCCTAGTACCCAAAACTTATTGAACTCCTAATGTGCCAACCATAAGATTTTTAAGAACATGATCAACATTCCTACTATAATAGAATTCGGACTTCTGGAAATTGATAGTATGACCGAAAGCTTCTTAATAAGTGGTAAGAATAATCTTCATCATATTAGCTTCACTAAGAGTTTCTTTGAAGAAAAGAAAACACTCGTCGACAAAGAGTAAATGAGAGATAATGGGAGCATTCTTACAAATTCTTACACCGTGAATATCCCCTCGCACTTCTGCTTATTTAATAAGCGCTGAAAGGCCTTCAGAGCACAAAATAAAAAAAATACGGGGACAAAGGATCACCTTGCCTCAATCCCCGACCCGAGACAATCGGACCCACCATGTTTCCATTCACACCCACAGAATAATCAATAGTTTCCACACAAAGCATAATCCACCCAATCCATTTCTGACACAAACCCCTAGTGGAAAGCACATCCTTAAGATAGTCCCAATCAATCCTACCGTAAGCTTTGCTGACAAACTCAATTACCTTATTATCAATGAATAATTTATTATTATAATAATTTTTAACATGTAACAAATTAATAAGTTGTGATTTAGTATAGTTTTAATGTTTAAAGTAAACTTATGAAAAAATTATTCGATAAATAATTTATTATTATAGTAGTTTTAAAACATTTAAATTAATATTAACTCGATTATTTAAAACAATTCGTTTTAAAAATTGAATAAATAATTTTATTTATTTACTAGATTTAAAATAAAAATGAATTATCTTAAATTTTTATTAGAAAGGGTTAGATCAATTATTTTATTACTTGATTATTATTATTTTTTTTATAAAAAAACTAAAGATATATTAACCAGAAAAACACATTCCTTGTACTAGAAGAATGACTCGAAACAAAGTTACATCAACAACAGAATAAAAAGCAACCAAAAACCTCCTAACAAAACTACCCACCAGTGTTAGAAATATTGTAAATCAACGCAAAATGATGACATGTGAGACTTCAACCACCAAAAAGAGTGAAATTGAACCTTCTCACATATCTATTTTAATATATAAAAATCAATTACCACCAAATTCCCTTAATTACCCTAATCACAATCAATTAAACATGGTTTTACATACCCGTGAGCGTAATTTTACATCTAATCATGATTACATTCTAACATCCAATTTAATGCAAAACTTCTTTATTGGAACACGCTTTTTTATTGCATCGGTGCATTTTCATTGGGTCAGAGATAGAGCCAAGTGAAGTCTGCATAATTTCAAATTTGCATACCTTTTCCATTCCTCTCATTCAATTTCGTTTGCCTCCTCATTCAATTTCGTTTGCCTCTTGAATCCTATAATAACTACATAATGCATCTCTCATCCACAAGTTCAACCCTAAACCCATTTGCTTTATTCCATACACAACAGTATTTTTATTGCTTTTACGGTTTAATGTATTGGGAATTGTTGAACCATTGTATGAGTCCCTCCATCTATCTCTTTGCATCACATTTTCTTCTTTCATTCTTTGTTATTTATTTCCACCTTCTTCATTCTTTGTATTCTCAATTTTTTATTCTCTTCCTTTGCTCCTCATTCACTGCTCTGCCATCATTCAGTTGCTCTGCTTAACTTCAGATCTTACTATTCTGCATATCTACGAATTTGATTTTCAATTTTAACTAGTGTCTTACCCGTGCGTTCGCACGGGTACCCGTCTGTCTCGCGCATTGGGTTTTAGGGCACTTTAATAAAATAGGGAATATATATATATATATATATATATATATATATATGTAAGTTCATATTATAAGGTAAAATATTTTAAATAGGTTAAAAATACCTGTTGGACCTTATAGTTGGTTAATTTATCTAAGTTAATAGGACAATAAAGTTTATTGGGCCTTAGAATTCTAGCCTTGGTGCAGAAAACCTATTTTTATTGTTAGACCTAATTTGTTAATAGGCCCAAAAAAGAATCCTATTATTGGTATTGTTACATAACGCTGGAATTTAAAATGAAAGTAACGTTGGATTCATAAGCAATCAAAGAGTCTGTCTTTGGCATTGTTGGTGTAAGAAACGCAGGGTTGGGTGATAAGTGTGAAGAACAAAATGTCGCAGCCAAGAAGGTATGTGCATGTGTTACTGTTTATGTTGTTTGCAGAGTTTATCATAAGATATTCATCCATTTAGAGGTCGCAATGTTGTTTTGATTTCAGTTCACCCAATAGGTTGGAGTTGCAAACTCCATGGAAGCGGCTCACAGTTGAGAGGATACTGAGTGGGTCACAGGAGAATGATGATGTTATGGAGGAATGGAAGAAACAACATCAAAGATTGAATCGTGTCGACGATGCCGGTAAAGTTTCTGTAGAGGCTGCCAGGATTGTTGAAAATAAAGGGTAATCTTATAGTTTAATTTTGTTTCTTGTATTGAATTCCATTTAACCTCTACAAAATTGAATGTGTTTCCGGAATAATGAGTTACAACTTAGTTTAATAAATAGTTTGTATGTTATTGTGTTGAAGGGATGATGGAGATGGAATTGAATACATAATGATATCTTCTGATAGTGAGAGGTAAAGTTTATTTATAAGAGATAGGGAATATATTATCGTTATAGGTATATTGATGCTGTTGTGTTTGCATTGTGTTGTAAATGTGGTCTTAATTTCAGGGAAATGAGTCCTGTACAGGAAGAGTTCGAAGAAGCGTACTGGACTCGTGAAGTTCATGATGTAAAGAAGTTTTGCTCAAATGTTATGGTAAGCAGTGTTCAAAGTCTATAGTTGTTGGCACACTGGTGTTATACAGAGATGTAATGTAACTGATATTGTATGTCAATGAGTGCAGTATATTCCTGCAGAAATAGTAGAGAAATGTGGGCTTGCTGGAATGTCAGAGATTACCCTCAATGATGTGGACAACGGGTACCCATATGAGTGCAATGTGAAGAAGAGGCCAAAAAAAAATGAAACATATTTGTATGGAGAATGGTTTGACTATGTAAGGGCAGCGGAACTGAAAGTAGGTGATAAAGTGCACTTTGTGATTTATTACCCGCCGGTGTTAGATATTATGGTAACAGTGGAGCGCAGTGGTGATCGTTGATAGAGCTGTTGGTTAGGCAATGTTTGTGGTGGATGTATAGGGCTGTTTTTTAGCAGTTTGGTTTGTATGGGATTTATGGTTTTGTTTTTTTTTGTAATGGTGGATGTGAACCAAGATTAACAATTATGGCACTATGTATGGTTTTAAATTAAATATTATCAATTTTGGCTGTAAGTTTCATGGACTGAGCCGAATCTGCCATGGTTTTTATGCAAAATTGATTACCATTCTGTTTTAAAATTAAGTATTGTTTATTATAAGTATTGAACAGGATATCTATCAAACTTGATCAGAATAGGGAACCTAATTTCATTATTGTTGGTATAAGTTTGGGTATGGCTCCTGTAAATGGTAGGCTATTAAATCTAATAGGTAAACACACAACAATGGACATATGAATAGTTGAAAATTCAATTTAATAGTATATGTTAAAGAGTAGTACGATAATATTAAATGGTTATAAAATAGTTGTAATGTGTTATATTATATTGGGATGTGAAAGATCAATTGGGTTATGGGCAGTTATTGTTTTTCGTGAGGCATATAAATAAAACGAAAACTGTTTTGAAGTGATGTAAATGCAAAGAAGACTAATTGAACAATTGCATTGATTTCTATTGGGCGGTGGAAAAGTAGCAGGTATGTGAAGAGTCCATTTAGAGTGTTATATAAGTAATGTGCAGATAGTTTGATAGCACTAAACACTAAAGCATTCATCATTACTCTGCAATCAACAGTGTAAGCTGCGAATTTCTGAAAAGATGGAAGGAAGAGTTGATCAAGCAGTGAGAGGTAAAGGTTAACACATCATTTGAAAGTTTGCTCTGTTACATATTGTATTTAAAAGTTATATATGGTTGCATGCAGGTGAAGAAAACTCGGTCAACCAAATGGCTGTGGGGAAAGCTGTCACCACTGATAACTCTGTGTATGTTTGAATTAGCTTATGTTGAGTATACATTTTATGTTTTAATTTAGAATGTTTGATAACACATTTATTTATTGACCATGTTGTCTGTTTGTATAATGTTCCAGATGCCATGAACCTGTTGTTGACGATTTTAGTTGCCATGTAGAACAGCCTGCTAAGTTACAATATTGTATCTGGAAGCAAGATGTGTCCAACGGGAAGATGGCTCAGTCATGTCTTCTTGTAAGTTATTATTCGTTTTAAGCTTATTGTCTTTCCCTAACAGTTAATGGGATTATCTAATGTTGTTTTATATCAATATTGCAGGAAATTCCTGAGCATGTTGTGGCAAGTCGCTGGCTCCATGGAGCAAGGTTTGTAGATTTGGTTGACTGGGAAAGGGAAGTCAGGTATGAATGTGAAGTTCATCATACCGAAAAGGGTCAGATGTTCTTAGGGCGTGGTTGGTACAAATTTTCCAAGGAAAGGTGCCTGCTTGATGAAGACTCTATGGGCTTCAGCGTTAAGGATCCCATCAGCAAGGAGATACTTGTAACAATGTTGAAATATTGACAATGATGTCAAAGTTTGTTATAAATATCTAAGTGTTAAACTTTTTGTAATTTTCTGGTGGACTTAGGTCCACCTTTATATTAATATATAAGATTTTGGTATTTAGATGTTATGCTATATATATATTATTTCTGTTACTTACATTGCTAATATGCTGTTAGTAATATATATTACAGCAGTTACTTGCAATACTAATATGCTGTTATTAATATAGATTACTGCTGTTACAGATTTACTCTGATCAATTCTAAAAACTTAGACATTGTTAAAAACTTCTTTATAGACAACATTTGTAGTTTTCTCCCTGAATTTCTTTTCTTCATCATGTATCAGTATTTTGATTCCCTTTTTTGTTGTTACTCTTGACAATGCGACATAAATCTGGCCATGTGTGAATACATCTTTCGGTAAGTACAAACCAACGTTATCCAATGACTGTCCCTGTGATTTGTTAATTGTCATAGAATAGGAAACTATAATAGGGAACTGTCTCCTATTCAGTTTGAATGGCCATGGTGATTGGGATGGTGACATGTCCATTCGAGGTATGTAAACCAAATTTCCCATACCTTTACCACCCATTATTGAAGCCTCCAGTACATGGGCTGCCATCTTTGTTATACACAGCCTTGTGCCGTTACATAAACCTTCAGCCTGATCTATATTTCTCATGAGCATTATAGGTGTCCCAACCTTTAGTTTTAAGTGATGGTTTGGCAATCCTGATGTTCGGAGGGAACTTAGAAATTCTGGTGTGAGGATATCAACTACTGCTGGGTCATGAATCTCAGACTTGTCAACTGAATTTGCGCTGTAGTAGTCACGAATCTCTCCTACATTGTTGACCAAACAGAATTAGTAAAAGCAAAAATTAGATTAATATAATCCATTAAATTATATATTTTTGTTGCTTAACCTGGCATCAAGCTAAGTATATGGTCATTGATCTGATCAACAATCTGCAGTGTAGAGGCAAGTATCGCTCGACTTTTAAGGTAATCTACACATTGGAAATTATTTATGAAATCAGGGTATGTGCTATTGACAATGGCCACGATTGGATCATCAAATTCTGTTATCAGAATATCAGGTGGTATGTTGATTTCAGCGGTGCCGTCATTAGGCTCAGATATTCGGCCCTCTCCTATTCTTAAAAGCCAATCTGAAAACTGTGCTATCTCATTTTTGTCAGTCTGTGTCGATCCTGTTCGTAGCCGCATGTTTCTTGTCAATGTTAATACCTCAACTGAATGCCATATGTAAGATGCATTTATGGCACAGTGTACAATATCGGAACGACTGCCTCTGGGGACGACAGGTAAAATCTGTCTGAAATCACCCCCGAAAACAACAACCTTTCCACCGAATACATCAGTTGAATTTTTGTCTGCACTCATAACATCTTTCAAAGTTCTGTCAAGCGATTCTATTGCATACTTATGCGCCATTGGTGCCTCATCCCATATTATAAGCTTTGTCTGTCGTAACATGTCTGCGACATCATCGTTGAATTCAACCTTGCAAGTAGAATTGTCCATAGTTGGTACCGGTATCCTGAACTTTGAATGTGCAGTTCTACCTCCTGGAAGTAACAATGATGCTATACCGCTAGTTGCAACAGTTAAACATATATCGTGTTTTGATCTTAATGCAGCTGCGAGTGTTCTCCACATATATGTTTTTCCGGTACCAACATAACCATGAAGGAAGAAAACCGCAGGTTTTTGAGACTCCACAGCGTGGATGATTTTTTCATAAATACTTCTTTGCTCATCTTAGGAACATAATATTGATTGTAGAACGGTGTTAGAATAATTGATTCATAGAATTTCAAAGCGTAAAATAAAATGAATTTAATTGACGCAATAGTTACCTGTAAGAGCAGCAAACAGATTTTCAAATTCTGAGTTCATTGATGCTGTATCATAATTACGCTCATCATATATGAGCCTGTTTCCCAACTGTTCAAGAACATAAGCATCCGGATATGGAATAGGACTAAAATCCTTTAGTGTCCTTCTATTTGCCTGAAGCAGTTTCTCAATTTCTATTAAAGTCAAATTTTGCAACTCTTCTTGTGTGAGGTCCAATTCTGCATTGATATGAGAAATTGAGTTATAATACTGTTGGTAAGTCATCTGTAGCTTGTTATTAACAAATTGTTTTGTTTGCTATTTTATTATGTCTAACAAACCTGGATTAACAGCCAATGCTCTTTGTGTATGTAAGACACCATAAGATAATAGGAGCCAAGTTTGTTCCCAAACATGTGCAGGGCGATTAACAGCACCAGACAAAAGCATGATAACAAACAGTTTTCGAAGAAAATGACCAGTCCCCCAATGACTTGCCTCCTTTATAGCAGCTATGTATTCTTTGTCGTCTTCAAGAAATCCCATTGCAAAGCATGCATCTCTGAATGTATCATACTGAATGTTATCCACGGTCCTGATTTCCTCATATGTTGTTGGTCCTTTTGCCACCGTCAACATCATGCGCAGGTAAAACAGTTCACCAGTTGTTGGCGGAACCCATATGAGACGTCCAATGGTGAAGCCTTTTTTCCGCGGTTTCCATTCTCTCTTTTTTTTGTGGTAAACAAACTTTGAGACAAACTGACCATAAGTTAATGTTTGTGCCTCTTCATATTTAGCATTTGCTACCAGCCATGCAGTAAACATTGATTCAGTCACACTTGCAGTTTCCAGCACATTTTCCATGCGTGCATAATCTGTATAGTATATAGGTTTCTCCCCAACCAAATGATAGAACATACGTTCCATAGCTGGTTTTCTGCCATGAATATTGTAAGAGTAAATGCGCCAACATGCTTCACTGGGTGAGACATACCTGCAGTCGAGATATTGTTGGATCTCATCAACAGGTTGATTGCTATTTGTTGAAACTGCTGCTGTTATTCTGTCATAGCCTTTATTGATATATTTGAAAAGATATTTTATGGAAGTACTCTGATTACACCATTCCATGTTTATATGTGCCTGGTATTTCATAAGAAATCTGGTATTATATGGAACCACATGTCTGTTGTCCAAGGTGATACCATTTTTTTCAATAGTGAAGGTTTTTGATCTTCTCCTATACAGCGGATATCCCTCTGCATCAACAATAGTGTCTTCAATAAACTTTTGGGGGTAGTATTTAGAACATCGTCCATTCTTCATACATTGTGAGGTCACGCGAGCAAGCCCACAGGGTCCATGCATCATATGTGCCCTAACCAATTTGTATAAATTGGGATGAACAGTCGGGTCGGGAATTTCAGCAGAAATGATCTTGTCTATGTCAGATGGTGTTGGGTATTTGCTCTTAGGGTGTAGGAATATCAAGATGTGAGCATGTGGCAATCCGCGCTTTTGGAATTCGATGGTGTACATATCTATTAAATTGAAAGTTAGTTCGATGTAATATTTTGGTACTACACAGACACATGATTGAAAAGTAGTATAATTAAATGAAACAACTTACATGCAATCACTTTTCCCACGACATGGTGTTTTGTAATATCATCCATGAGGGTATCAAACTTTATTTTGAAAACTTTTGAAATGATATCTGGCCTATCATGGGGTTGTAGACCTGTGCCTGACAATGCTCTTTTAATTTCAGGCCAATTTGGGTTGCAGGTAAAAGTAACAAATAAATCAGGGAATCCCAATTGACTTGAAATGGCCATACCGTCAAAATATAGTTGATCCATATATCTCTTGCTACCAACAAATGTTGATGGCAGAACAACTCGTTTTCCTCGCTTTTGGTGTTCATTTCTTGTATCGTAATCAGTTTGAGCGGCCAAATTATTATATTTGCCCACTCTTAATTTCGACTGATTATCTCTCAACCAATTCAGTCGTTCGGATTCCATCATAGCATAGCCGTCGACTAAGAATTGTTGAAATAGGCGTCTTGAGTAAAGTAGTGTTTTTGCCTCTTTGCGACGTTGTTGTAACCGGTAAGAAAACCAATCCTTAATGCTTTGACGGTTTCTCTTAGTGACCTCAGTTTCATGGCGATATCTGTGCATTATATTTTTCCTGTAACCATCTTCCCCATAAGGAAATATAAGAGGATACTGATAAGCCAAATATGCTGGGTGAAACTCATCTATTCGTTGCAAACCACCATTGCGGCGCTGAATTAAGATGTCCCTTTTATCAGCAGAATCAATGTCTCCCACAATGAGTGCAGCCACTTCTGAGACAGTAGGTTTGTTGTAAACACGGCCATCTTCGGATCTATCAGAAATAAGCCTGAGTTTTAAATCTGTGAAAGAATTTGTCCTTAAAACATCCCTTGCCATTCTAAAAGCTTTGGCATGAACATTGTGCTGATCTAACATCATCTTGAGCTTTTTGACAACCGGTCGCTCGATGCCTTTGTTGTCCCTGTTTATTTTTCGCAGCCATGAATAAATAGTTTAACATAATTTTTGTATAAAACAATTGTGTAATTATGTCTGAGCATGCTTACTTGAAACATTTTATTTTGTGTTCAACTTCATTGTCCGTGTCATAGATGTATAATTGAGCATATTGCGGAGGTTGCCCTGTTTCTGGCAGCAGTGTACCAATTCGATGACAGGTCTGACCCTGCAGTCTCAAAGTAGGGGGTCCACCTCTTTTAGAATATGTTGTGTCGAACTTCATTCCAGGGGAAGTGAATGAGAACATTGCGTTGTATGTTCGTATGTTAGCCTGGTAGTTTTTACTATCTGAATATGTGTTATTAAATAGAAGATCTTGCAACACCTGTGGAGGTTGCTCAAGGAACGGAAGAACAATTTTTCCTCCACGGCAACAACGATAAAAGCGAGGAGTTGCTGTAATTTTGTGTCTATTCACTTTTTCTTGGTACCACATACATGCTTGGCAGTGTGCGCATTCATAACTTTGGTCGCCAATATCGTAATATTCTGAAAAAAGAAACCACAATACTGAATATGTCTATCAACAGAAGAAGTGTACATCATTTGGTTATCAGTGTATGATATGGAAATACCTTGAAGATGGGCCTCCTGTAATTGTGCCGGGTCTGAATCTTCGTCAGAACTGGAACTATTAGAAGAATTTAAATTATTGTCAGAGTTGGAGTCATCATTGTCTTCATAATGAGATTCAACAGACACATTATGATTTGAGGTAGATGGATGATCCATGGACTGACTTGACATATTATAATTTGAAGTAGATGCATGATCCATGTTCTGACTTTGACTAACAATGTTGTTCGTATTTTGAACCCTACTAACTTCAGTATTGAACAAATTTCTCAATCTTTTTCTGTTATCCAAGATTATTTTCCTTCTCTTTCTAGCCATAGCCGTTTCAATAGTGGTTTCATATGTTACAGAAGATGTAAAATTATGATTTAAATGGGAAGTGAGGTTGCTTGATCTGACGCGGTTTCGATAATCCCTCTTTGCTTTAAGAATAAGCTTTCTCCTCTTTCTTGCAATGGATGTTTGAGGAGCAGTGTTTTTAACAACATCTGTTTCCATCACAAACACAAAAGTAGGATGAATAATAATACTACAAATAAGATTGATTTGTATAGATTTATGCACACAATATGAGATGTATAGCATGCTACTTCATGATTTTGAATACTAAAAGTTTACAGTTTCTAATTGAAGGGGAATTGGTGGGTTCAAATGTCATGAATGCAGTATTGATTTTAATTTTTCTTTGATACTTGAATATATATGAAATTGGAACTGAATATGAATAGAATGATGGTTATAGATTTAAATTACTACTTATCCCTCCCTTATAACTGTTGTGTGTGTTAAATGTATTTAATTTAATCTATACAGGTTATTTATAATATTTTATTTGATGGATGTGTTACTCTTTTAAAAAGACTTTAAGTCAAAACTAATATTATAAGTAAATAGAAACTGAACAGTTAACCCACTTTCTGCATGTACCAAGTACTTGTTTCCTATTGCACTGAATAGAAGTTTAGCATTGCAACTGCCTGCGGTTAGGGTTCCGACAATGGCATCTTCACACGGTGGTCCTTCTGTGCGTATTCCCTCTGATGATGAAAATGATTTCAGGTATGAGTAGATAATTTTATTTCACCATTGCTTTGCGGTAGAAAATAGGGTATACCGGTATACAAAATATGGTAGTGTGGTAATAACACTTAACAACATTTAGTGATGGGTGTAGTATCAATATAGCGCAATGTTGTATTATGTGTGGTATTTGTCAAGAAATCAAATGTGACTGAATGACTATTGTTGGTTTTTATTGTTGGATTTCATATCCCGTCGTTGCTCGGCATACGACTATTGCTTAGTAAAGAATGCTTCATATGCGGTTTGTTTTTAATCCATATTTGATGTTGGAACAGCGATGATCAGGCAATGGAAATCATAGAAGATTTGGTAAAGGAAACAGGGTACGATCCTAAGGTGGAAAGAAAACGCAGGAATAAACAGCGCAATGTCACTGCTGATCGTGTTGTGACGAATGTTGATGTTGTCGCACAAAATAGCGCAATGGTTAACAGCAATCCCAATGCAGGACCTGTAAAGATAAAAGAGGAATCAACAGACATTGACACAAATGAAATCAAAGTTTCTGAAGTTGGTGAACCAAGTGGATCAAAAGAGGGTAAGAAACAAAAGGGTAAAGTGGTGAAAAAAGCAAAGGTCGGTACAGACATTACTGTAGACAGTTCTACAGGGGCTCAAAATTTTTTCTGGAACACCCATGTTACAAATGCTAAATCTACACAGCAGAATGTAATGGTAAGGAGATATTTGAATATTTGCAGCATGTTATTGAAAATGTAAATAGTATATATCGTTAATAGTTACCTTATTTCTTGTATGCAGCATTTCCCTAAGGAAATCGCCAAAAGATGCCTCCGTCGCTTTCAAGATGAAATCAACCTGCTGGATGTGAGGACGAAGAACATTGTTACGTGTCAGGTTCACAAAGCTAACAGAAAAGGTATACCCCAGCCATATGAAAAGTACATGGCCCTGGGATGGTACGAATTCGCCAAATCTCTTAACCTGCGTAATGGGGATACAATAGCGTGGAGTATGCTGCGATTCTCTCCGTATATCTATGTGAAGGTTGAAAGACAATGAAGAAACTGCTGCTATTTGCAAACCGCGTACTATACCCGAATTTTAATGGTTACATTATATGTTGGGAATGTTATTTTGGTACATTGTGTTATATATATTCTGCTACATGTTATTTTGTAAGCACTTTATCCAAAATGTGAACACAGTAATATTGTGACCACTGGAAGATCTAATCTATAATCGTTTTCAGGACAAATTTTTTAAGTTCTCCTATTATATTCTATTAATCCACTCTGATATGCTGTTAGTTAAAATGAAATCTGTCCCATAATATTGTATCAACATTATAGTAAGATCAGACATAAAATTATTTATTGATAGTTAACATAGTCAAATGTTAAAAGTCCTGGTGTTTGTTTGTGAGACACAATCCATGTTTTAGTTTACAATGCAATGACAGAAAACTTAAATTCTGCTAATCCAAACAAACCGTTCTTTGCAACATCATTATTGTAACTAACATTAAAAATAATAAAAAAGGAGCACCGCGTTATAAGAGGTATAGTTAAAATGGAATGTTTGATATATGATCAAAAAGAATCAAAATAATTAATAATAGTATATATAATATGTAGTTCAATTTGAATCATTTGAATATAATAAGCCAAAGAAACCATTGATAATTCTTAAATCAAATTGAACATAACAGAAGCACATAGCCAGTATTCATGCACTAATTATTACAGAAAATGAAATCACACACATGATTAAAAGCAAAGGAAACTAACATTCAGTTTTTATAACAAACACCTAAGCAAAACACACACAAAATAAAAATATTCCTAATCAATCTTCTCCATTTTAATTATCTTCTTCAGCTTGTTTGATGACAGTTCCCCATCAATAGATTCACTTGATGCAGCAGGAAGATGTCTCTTACCACCAGGTGTAACAACATCCGGCTTGTGTTCAGATGTAATTTCCAGGTCCTGCAATGCCACGATGAAGACTATTAGTTAGGAATAGTGATATAAATGTAAGTCGGTAAGTGTTAGTAATATTGATCTAAATGTAAGTAGGTAAGTGTGTTGCAGTGAGACTTACTGTAACCAATTCACAGTCTTCATTGGCATCTGTTTTAGCTTCATCAACACTCTCTTTAATCTATATATTGTTAAACACAGTTTTCAATATAACATAATCACAGGAAAAGCAAAAAAATGCATACACAGTTTTAAAATTTCTACCCTCCAGAGTATCAGGTACGACAATTTGGATTGGAATAGGTTCCTTGAGAATTTACCAAAGAAAAACAAAATCAGGCCAAAAATTGTTATAATATGAAGTCCTCTTTTATAAAACAAATGTCAGTTTATTAGAGCTGACCTCATCTGTTCCCCATTTTTCCTTAAGTTGCTGGATAATAGGATCATTTTTTATAATCATAACGACGGAACAGTTCTTCCAGCGTGGATGCCCACTTAACCTTCATAGCCATTTCCAACTTCAAACAACTGATCAAGTGCTAACGGAAAAGTCCAATGGATCAGTAATTCCAGCCTATTTAAACAACTGGCCATATTAGTGTACACAGAGTATTGAAAAGTACATTCTAATTCGTCTGCACAATAAAAATATAACCTGAATCATAGTGTTACGAAGTTGCGATGCAGATAAACCCAACAGCATTTCACATTCTCTGTTCCAGAAGACAAAATTGCAGCTTTGGCCCCCGTGAGTAACCTCAATTTCAATCTTATACCTGAACATCATAAGAAGTCGTTCCGTTAAAAAAGCCGACAACATAGAAACATCAAAAACATGACAGAAACAACATCTATTAGGTGAGAACAACTAAAACCTAAGGACTTCAGCCATGGTTTCATGACCAGATTCACACTCAAAAGGGGGGGGCTGTCCCCGCGCGCTATAGATTGACACATATGGCAGGCACGATAGAACCATCCAAACGGAGATGCTACTAATAATTTTGTTGTAGCGACAGTAGCGCAAAATGTAACCTGGACAAATAGCCGCCAAAATCAGAAACATGTGACACACTAAACAATGAGGTTATAATTACGATAATATAGGAAAATAGAAAGACATACATCCGTAAGTTGAATAATCTCAGCAATAGGCAAAACAACAGCCTTTGAGAACAATTTTTTGCACAGGAGTGAGCTGTTGATTTTCAGAACTTTGGGAGGAATATTGGGAATTCCCTCCAAGTTGGTCAGACAGGGTTACCTTGCTCTCCTCAGGCATTCTGCAGAGCATGGATCATTATCAAATTCATACATGAAAAAAATAATTGCATAAAATGGATGACACTATCAACATACCTATTAATAAAGTCTTTCATGATCGGAAAATCAGCATCAACACATAAAAGGCTCACATTGTAGGTGTTTGTCACAGACAGAGGATACTTTCCTGCAAATACAACATTACACCTTGTCAATATATTTATCACAGATTTTTTTTATTTAGTATTAATTTATAAAATAAGTCATGGAATAACCTTCTTCCTTCACTTTGGCATACTGAAGCAACACAACTGTAGGTAGTGATGCAGCAACCCTAACTTTGTTAAACTTGATGAACTGATCCGCGTATGATTCCCACAGAGTACAGTTCAACATGTTGTTGCTAAACCATGATCACAACACATTAAGATATATAACATGATTCATATATGAGGCAGTTTAATGTATAAAAAAAACAAACCTGTGATCACGCAACATCATGCTAATTTGCTGCTTCTTTGCACCTGACTCAGTCTGCGCATAACCAATACTATCCACCATTCCAATGACATCTGAAATAAATTTATTAATTTCACACGGCTATAATGCACTCAAAACATGAGACAATAAAAAAAACCAAAAACCATACTCACGAATCAGAACATGTTTGTCAAACCTCCCTGTTATGATGTCTGAAAAACTTGTAAATAAAATCGATTTCGCGGGTATCTCATGTTTGTCTTCATCAAGAACAGACGTTCCAGCAGTAAACTTTATCATATATCTGTGTCCCGATGCCCTGAAGGCCAGAACATAAGGCACCACCTTAAAATTAGATACAGTATAAGTATGGCCTAATAAGCATTTTTCGGTGAAAACCGACACATGCGGTGCTGGAACAACAGCAATGAATATCATCTCCCTGCAGCAGAAACCAACAAATGATTCAAACTATACAAACATAGGTAAATGATAAACATACTGAAACATAAACAGGGTAATCACCAATTTGTCAACAAAGATCATTTCAAAATGTTCCTTGCTGTTGGAGACAACTTTCCATCGGTGGTGAATCCTAACAACAATCTTCCAAAGCTCTTTTCCATCATTGATCTCTGCTATTCTCTCAACAGGCCTTGACATGATAATGCAAATTCACACTGCACTGAATGATTACCGCAGAAGTTAGCAAGCATGGAAAGAGAAGAATGAAATCACTGATAAATAGGCAAGCCATTTAAACACATAATTACTGCAATTGTGCAGTTTGGAACGTGGAGAGGCACAGAGTAATGGTCCTTACATAACTGCAGCAACATGAGAAGCTGTGAGGGTGAAACTTCCACAGTCATAACTGACCGCAGCCCACCATGCAGTTGAAGGATCAAAAATTCTGTAGTAACCACCAAAGCTTATGTGGATCATTGAGAGAAGAGTTGCTGATGTGGATAGCCTAAGAAAGTCTCAAATGGTAGACTTTTCTTATATGATAGATTTGGAACCTAATTAGTACACAAATAAACCCTTTCTTAGTACACGGAAATAAAATATTACAGTACACAGGCTAACATATATTAATTAATTATTTTTCAACCAGCTATCAAGGTAGACTTAATTGGAGTTAGGGGAGGAATTTTCTTTCACAGCTAGTGTATCTTTCAACCATCTATCAAGGTAAACTTGTTTGGAGTCAAGGGTCGATTTTTTCTTTCAAATCTCGGGTATCTTTCAACCATCCATCAAGGTAAACTTGGTTGGAGTTAGGGTTGACTTTTGCTTTCTCAGCTCGCATATCTTTCAACCATCCATCAAGGTAAACCTGGTTGGAGTCAAAGTTGGATTTCTACTTTCTTAGCTCGGGTATCTTTCAACCATCCATCATAGGTAAACTTGGTTGGACTCTGAGTTGGCTTTGGCTTTCTCGACTCTGGTATCTTTTAACCATCCATCAAGGTAAACTTGGTTGGAGTCAGGGGTGGATTTTTCTTTCTCAGATAGGATATCTTTCAACCATCCATCAAGGTAAACTTGGTTGGATTCATGGGTGGATTTCACTTTTTTCATCTCGGGTATCTTTCAACCATCCATCAAGGTAAACTTGGTTGGAGTCAGAGTTAGATTTTGCTTTCTCAGCTCGAGTATCTTTCAACCATCCATCTAGATAAACTTGGTTAGAGTCAGG